>NC_058086.1:130548321-130848321 GCF_014858855.1 Bufo gargarizans
ACAAACGGAATTTAGGTACAGACACACAAGAGTTTATTGCACAAACAGAATCAAAAGAGGAAAACACAGGGAAATTGAAAGCGCTATGTACCATCCGCACAGTGGGAGGAAAACCCCCACTGCGCCACTGTCTAGTAATACTCCAGAGGGGCGTGACTAAGCAACTCCTGGTATTCACTAGGGCCCCAGATGGTAGGGTTAGGCTTTGCCACAGGGAGTTGCCAGGGTCCACTCTGGAGCGTGAACTAGACAGTGACAACAGGAGCAAACGGACAACAGTTTCTAGAAGGTACCGACGGTACATAGGCAAACATAACAAACAGGCAAATACAAGCAGGTAACTAAAAACAAAAGCAGGAGATCATGCAAGGGAACATGAGTGGCAATGAGGACTAGCTCCACCAGTGGTATACTGCGTTGCCTTGCCCATAGCACTCTGCAGCAAGGCACGCTGCAGCAAGGGCTTGCTGAACAGAGACATATAAATACACACTAGGTGACGCAAACATAACTGGCAGAACAGATAACAGAAACACAGGAAAGAGGACGGCAATGAACAAGTAGGAAACCCACAGAGCACAGACAGACACGGATCCCATGGGTCAGCAGCATGGGAGAGTGAGTACAAACTAGGAGCAGGACAAGACAACACACACCAGGAGAGCTGACCCAGAACTGAGGAAACCTCAGCGTTATATACAGGTTCCATGGGTTCAGCAAAGAAGCTACACCCATGGAGCAGACAGAGGATTACCTCCTAATAGGCACACAGGGGAGTTAACCCATAAAGAACCACAAACACACAGGAACGGAGCTGTAGCGAGAGCATAGACAGAAGGTCACAGCCAGAGGTAATGACTGTGACAGGCTCGTAAGGAAGTAATGTCACAAGAGATCAAAAGGATGTTAGAGCTACGAGTGATTGAGGAGTCCCGAAGTGGGTGGTCCAGTTTGATAGTTTTGGTACCAAAACCATCTGGGCAATGGCGGTTCTGTAATGATTACAGAAAAACTCAATGAGGCTTTGGAGTGCGATGCCTACCCTATGCCAAGAATAGACAAATTCATTGAGAGGTTAGGTCCAGCGCAGTATATTACTACGTTAGACCTAACAAAAGGGTATTGGCAGATCCCTCTATCAAAGGATGCTAAAGAAAAGACTGCCTTTTCCACACCTGAAGAGTGTTACCAATTATGTAAGGATGCCATTCGGTTTACAAGGTGCCCCAGCTACGTTTCAAAGGGCAATGGACAGGATCTTAGGCCCTCACAAAAAGTATACAGCTGCATACCTGGACGATATCGTCATCTTTAGCCCAGATTGGGAGAGTCACCTGGGTAAAGTTCAAGCCATACTAGATTCCCTAAGAACAGCCGGATTCACTATAAACCCCAAAAAATGTGCCATGGGTATGGAAGAGGCCAGATATCTCGGGTATGTAGTAGGGGGAGGTCTGATTAAACCCCAGATTAACAAAGTGGAAGCAATTCAAACCTGGCCACGTCCAATTACAAAAAAACTGATAAAAGCTTTCTTGGGAATAATGGGTTATTACAGACGATTTGTACCAAATTTTGCTACAATAGCTGCCCGCTAACGGAGCTTACAAAAGTTACAAAGTCAGTCATAGCTAGGTGGACCCCGGAAGCAGAACAGGCATTTAACGAGCTTAAGCTACAGTTGTGCCACCAGCCAGTATTAGTGGCCCCAGAATTTAGTAAGGAGTTCATAGTGCAGACAGATGCCTCAGAGGTAGGTCTAGGCGCTGTGATGTCCCAAGAGGTTAGGAGGGAAGAAAACCCGGTGTTATACCTGAGCTGAAAATTTCCCCCATGCGAAAAAAAAATATTCTATTGTGGAAAAAGAATGTTTGGCGATAAAGTGGGCACTGGATCCCTTAGATATTATCTACTGGGTAGGAGGTTCAGATTAGTTTCAGATCATGCACCACTAAAGTTGATGTCTGAGAAAAAGGGGAGTAATGCCAGAGTAACGAGATGGTTTCTGACGTTACAGGATTTCAATTTTTATTTAGAGCACAGGCCCGGGAAGTTGCATGGGAATGCTGACGCCTTATCAAGGGTACATTGTTTTATGGTAACAGGTGCCCCTCCCTCGGCTTTAGGCAGAGGGGGAGGGTATGTAGTAGCCCAGAGGGGAGAATCGTGGATGGTCGGTACGTCTCACTGAGAATGTATGCCTCAGAGATATAATTCCCGGAAATAAGTATAGCAGTAACATTAGGTTGCTGGGAGGTTTTCATTAAAGTGGATTTTGGGTCTGGGTTTTAGGAGTGACCAGACAGCTTGGGTGGGACAGGTCACTCCCGTACTCGATCCAGGGTTTTCCTACTGTGTGGTTAAAAAGGATGTGGGAATCTCAGCTGAGGAGATCAAGTGTGCACAGGCTAAAGCTGAACAAGCTAAGAGGGTCTCTGAAAGACCCCAGATAGTGGTGAGATCATATTGTTGTTACCTTATTTGGACTGAACACAAAATGTGGGACTTTATGTTATGCAATATTTGTGGGCTGAAGAAAGCTTAAAGCTAAAGTTTGGACATGTTTACTTCTGTTTGCTTAAATAAACACTGCCTGTGGTGAAGAGTGAACTGACACGTGTGTATGTGTGCACAGTGACCGAGTTAAAACCCCCACAATATATATATACTGTGAACAGTAATGCTTTTTAGTGCAATGTGTTTCTTTTTTTCTATTGTAATACTTTAATTTAAATGTCAGTTCTTGTTCCTCTGTCCATGGCATCTAGGATTGCTCAAAACAACATTTCATTGTATTGTACAGGGACAATAAAGGCATCCTATCCTATCTTAAGATGCATCTGTGAAGGTTCTCATTTATCCAGGTCATAGTATATCTGTAAAGAATAAATCAAGGCAACTGGACGTACTGAAGATTTCTTGACAACGTTTCATTTTTGTACAGTCACTCAGAATTTAGAAAGCTCATTGGAAGAACTCCAATGAGCTTTCTAAATTCTGAGTGACTGTACAAAAATTCTGGGAATAAATATGTAACTGAATCCACATCTGGTAATTATACCCAGCATGGGGTCAGAGGTCATTATACCCAGCATGGGGTCAAAGGTGTTGATTCCATTATCCTAAATGGAGTCAGTAGGTGATAAAGACTTCCCAGAAATAGGTGTCAAGACAGCATTGTATGTGGCAGACAATAGATGTCTAACCCCCCCGCCTCTATTCAAGCTTGGCTATCTTAATAGCCAAGCTATCTTAAGATGCGGACAGCACTCCGTGTGCTGTCCGCATCCGTTGCTCCGTTCTGTGGTCCGCAAAAAAATATTAATTGCGGACAAGAACAGGCAGTTATATTAATGGCTGTCCGTGACCATCCGAAAATTGCGGAACGCACACGGACGCCATCCATGTTTTGCGGATCCACAATTTGCGGACCACAAAACACACAATGGTCGTGTGCATATAGCCTAAAGGGGTGGTCTCACTTCAGTAAGTGGCATTTATCATGTAGAGAAAGTTAATACAAGGCACTTACTAATATACTGCTATTATCCATATTGCATCCTTTGCTTGCTGGATTCATTTTTCCATCACATTATACACTGCTTGTTTCCATGGTTACAGACCACCTGCAATCCAGCATCAGAGGTCTGTATTACAGTTTAACTAAACATTATGTACATGTAGATTATTGTGCAGGACAATATTCCTCCAATGGTGTACACAAATCTGCAACTAAATAAACTATAACCTCTTAAATAACCATAATATATTTATAAAATACACTTTGGGGAGGGGGGGGGGGGGTGCAGCTAATGCAATATATTTATATTTCAAGAACAGCATGTGCCTCTTTGCAGACCCTCAGTAAACAGCACTATACATTATGTGCAGCATGTGTCATCGTATATCATGCGTCATGCGTCCTGCATATATAGGATCTCTATGTGCCGGTTGCAAAGTGGCACATGTGCTGTGCAGAATATAGATATAGTAAACTCTTACCACCCATCCCCAAGCAACACTAAGAGCTTCCCTAAACATTAAAGCCCGATTTAGGGCTCTTTCTCACTTGTGTTGTCCGGATCCGTCATGTACTCTATTTGCCGGAATTACATGCCGGATCCGGAAAAACGTAAGTGAACTGAAAGTATCTGAAGACGGATCCGTCTTCAAAATGCTTTCAGTGTTACTATGGCAGCCAGGACGCTATTAAAGTCCTGGTTGCCATAGTAGTAGTGGGGAGCAGTATACTTACCGTCCGTGCGGCTCCCGGGGCGCTCCAGAATGACGTCAGAGCGCCCCATGCGCATAGATGACGTGTCCATGCGATCACGTCATCCATGCGCGTGGGGCGCCCTGACGTCACTCTGGAGCGCCCCGGGAGCCGAACGGACGGTAAGTATACTGCTCCCCACTACACTTTACCATGGCTGCCAGGACTTTAGCGTCCTGGCAGCCATGGTAACCATTCAAAAAAAGCTAAACGTCGGATCCGGCAATGCGCCGAAACGATGTTTAGCTTAAGGCTGGATCCGGATCAATGCCTTTCAATGGGCATTAATTCCTTGCGGCAAGTGTTCAGGATTTTTGACCGGAGCAAAAAGCGCAGCATGCTGCGGTATTTTCTCCGGCCCAAAAACTTTCCGGTCCTGAACTGAAGACATCCTGATGCATCCTGAACGGATTTCTCTCCATTCAGAATGCATGGGGATAATCCTGATCAGGATTCTTCCGGCATAGAGCCCCGACGACGGAACTCTATGCCGGAAGAAAAGAACGCAAGTGTGAAAGAGCCCTTACTGGAAATCTGTGGGGGTAAGGGAATGGAGCACCAAAAATAAATAAACATTTTATTTTCACTGTATCTGCTGGAGCGCTGCCCTAGGAACTAGACCTCAAATGCATACTGCAAAATAGGCCTGTTTCCATATAATCAGCTGTTGTGAGGGCTTGTTTTTTGCCAGACAAGCTGTAGTTTTTAGTGGTAACATTTTGGATTACATAAAACTTTTTGATAATTTTTTCTTCTTTTTTTTGTTGGAAGGGGGTGAGGACATCAAAACATAGCGATCAATAATTAACCCCTTAAGGACATAGGGCGTACAGGTACGCCCTTGTGCCCTGGTACTTAAGGACACAGGGCGTACATGTACGCCCTGTGTATTTCCGATCACTGCTGTGCGGCTGGCAGTGATCGGAACCCGGTGCCTCAAATCATTGAGCAGGCACCTAGGCTAAATGCGCCCCATGTCGGTGATTGTGGCAAACCGCAGGTCAATTCAGACCTGCGGTTTGCTGCGATTTCTGCAGTTTCTGATCCCCGCGGTCCCTGACCGCGGGGATCAGAAACTTTAGTATTCCTAAAATATATCTGTATCCCCCCCCCCGCACCCCTGAGTGATTTTTGGGTGGGAGGTGTAGGGGGAGGGTTGCGGGCGGTGCGGTCGCAATCCCGCCTGCCGCACCGCCCGCCTCCCCTTGAATAATCGTTGGCGTCTAGTGGGTATACCAGGGTGCCAGCACATTGCTGGCACCCTGGTATAAATGGCTGACATCTGTGCTGCGATGTCAGCCGTTTAACCCTTTCCATACCGCGGTCCGTATGTACCGCTGTATGGAAAAGGTTAACAGCGCAGGGAGCTCCCTCCCTCTCCCATCGGGGGGCTGCTGTGCCTTTGCAGCCCCCCGAATGTAGAGGGAGAGAGCTCCCAGGCAGCCCCCCGAAGCCCCGTCCTTACCCTTCCCCGTCTGCGCAGTTCTGACCGCTACTGAGCAGACGGGGAAGGTTCCCATGGCAACAGGACGCCTTCTCAGGCTTCCTGCTGTCCATGGTGCTGAACAGATCTGCGCTAAAAGGCATAGATCTGTTCAGACAAAGTGTAAAATACAGTACAATATATATTGTTCTGTACTGTATTATACAGACATCAGACCCACTGGATCTTCAAGAACCAAGTGGGTCTGGGTCAAAAAGAAAGTGAAAAAAAGTGAAAATCAAAAAACACATTTAATCACTGATTAAAAATGAAAAAAATAAAATTCCCTACACATGTTTGGTATCGCCGCGTCCGTAATGACCTGATCTATAAAACGGTCATGTTACTTTACCCAAACGGTGAACGCCATAAAAATAAAAAAATAAAAAACTATGATGAAATTGAAATTTTGCCCACCTTACTTCCCAAAAAAAGGTAATAAAAGTGATCAAAAAAGTTGTATGTACGCCAAAATTGTAACAATCAAACCATCATCTCATCCCGCAAAAATCATACCCTACACAAGATAATCGCCCCAAAACTGAAAAAAACTATGGCTGATGGGATTTACCCAAAGCTATTAAAAGAGCTCAGCGGTGAACTAGCAAAACCATTAACAGATTTATTTAACCAATCACTGGCAACAGGAGTCGTCCCAGAAGATTGGAAATTAGCAAATGTCGTGCCCATTCACAAGAAAGGTAGTAAGGGGGAATCGGGGAACTATAGGCCAGTAAGCCTGACATCAATAGTGGGGAAATTAATGGAAACCATACTTAAGGAGAGGATTGTGGACCATCTAAAATCCCATGGATTGAAAGATGAAAAACAGCATGGGTTCACTTCAGGGAGATCATGTCAAACTAATCTTATTGATTTTTTTGATTGGGTGACTAAAATAATAGATGGAGGAGGTGCAGTAGGCATCGCTTATCTAGACTTTAGTAAGGCTTTTGATACTGTCCCACATAGAAGGCTTATCAATAAAGTGCAGTCATTGGGATTGGACTCCCATATTGTTGAATGGATTAGGCAGTGGCTGAGGGACAGACAACAGAGGGTTGTAGTCAATGGAGTATATTCAGACCAAGTTCTTGTTACCAGTGGGGTACCTCAGGGATCTGTTCTGGGACCCATATTGTTTAATATCTTTATCAGCGAAATTGCAGAAGGCCTCAATGGTAAGGTGTGTATTTTTGCTGATGATACAAAGATTTGTAACAGGGTTGATGTTCCTGGAGGAATACACCTAATGGAAAAGGACTTAGGAAAACTAGAGGAATGGTCAAAAATCTGGCAACTAAAATTGAATGTTGATAAGTGCAAGATAATGCACCTGGGACGTAAAAACCCAAGAGCAGAATATAAAATCTGTGATACAGTCCTAACCTCAGTATCTGAGGAAAGGGATTTAGGGATCATTATTTCAGAAGACTTAAAGGTAGGCAGACAATGTCATAGAGCAGCAGGAAATGCTAGCAGAATGCTTGGGTGTATAGCAAGAGGAATTACCAGTAGAAAGAGGGAGGTGCTCATGCCGCTCTACAGAGCACTAGTGAGACCTCATTTGGAGTATTGTGCTCAGTACTGGAGTCCATATCTCCAGAAGGATATTGATACTTTGGAGAGAGTTCAGAGAAAAGCTACTAAACTAGTACATGGATTGCAGGAATAAACTTACCAGGAAATATTAAAGGAACTTAACATGTATAGCTTGGAAGAAAGACGAGACAGAGGGGATATGATAGAAACTTTTAAATACATCAAGGGAATAAACAAGGTAAAAGAGGAAAGAATATTTTAAAGAAGAAAAACTGCTACAAGAGGACATAGTTTTAAATTAGAGGGGCAAAGGTTTAAAAGTAATATCAGGAAGTATTACTTTACTGAGAGAGTAGTGGATGCATGGAATAGCCTTCCTGCAGAAGTGGCAGCTGCAAATACAGTGAAGAGGTTTAAGCATGCATGGGATAGGCATAAGGCCATCCTTCATATAAGATAGGGCCAGGGGCTATCCATAGTATGTAGTATATTGGGCAGACTAGATGGGCCAAATGGTTCTTATCTGCCGACACATTCTATGTTTCCATGTTTCTTAGACTATTGAAACACTAAAACATGATTTTTTTGGTTTCAAAAATGAAATCATTGTGTAAAACTTACATAAATAAAAAAAAAGTATACATATTAGGTATCTCCACGTCCGTATCGACCGGCTCTATAAACATATCACATGACCTAACCCCTCAGGTGACCACCGTAAAAAAAAAAAAAAAAAAACAACGGTGTAAAAAAATAAATTTTTGGTCATCTTACGTCACAAAAAGTGTAATAGCAAGCGATCAAAAATTCATATGCACCCCAAAATAGTGCCAATAAAACCGTAATCTCATCCCGCAAAAAATGAGACCCTACTTAAGATAATCGCCCAAAAACTGAAAAAACTATGGCTCTTAGACTATGGAGACACTAAAACTTTCTTTTGTTTTAAAAATGTATTCATTGTGTAAAACTTACATAAATAAAAAAAAATTGTATACATTAGGTATCGCCGCGTCCGTGACAACCTGCTCTATAAAATTACCACATGATCTAACCTGTCAGATGAATGTTGTAAATAACAAAAAAAAAACGGTGCCAAAAAAGCTATTTCTTGTTACCTTGTCGCACAAAAAGTGTAATATAGAGCAACCAAAAATCATATGTACCCTAAACTAGTACCAAAAAAAAAACTGCCACCCTATCCCGTAGTTTCTAAAATGGGGTCACTTTTTGGGAGTTTCTACTCTAGGGGCGCATTAGGGGGGCTACAAATGGGACATGGTGTAAAAAAAACAGTCCAGCAAAATCTGCCTTCCAAAAACCGTATGGCATTCCTTTCCTTCTACGCCCTGTCGTGTGCCCGTACAGCAGTTTACGACCACATATGGGGTGTTTCTGTAAACTACAGAATCAGGTCCATAAATAATGAGTTTTGTTTGGCTGTTAACCCTTGCTTTGTAACTGGAAAAAAATATTAAAATGGAAAATCTGCCAAAAAAGTGAAATTTTGAAATTGTATCTCTATTTTCCATTAAATCTTGTGCAACACCTAAAGGGTTAACAAAGTTTGTAAAATCAGTTTTGAATACCTTGAGGGGTGCAGTTTCTTAGATGGGGTCACTTTTATGGAGTTTCTACTCTAGGTGTGCATCAGGGGGGCTTCAAATGGGACATGGCGTAAAAAAAAACAGTCCAGCAAAATCTGGCTTCCAAAAACCGTATGGCATTCCTTTCCTTCTGCGCCCTGTCGTGTGCCTGTACAGCAGTTTACGACCACATATGGGGTGTTTCTGTAAACTACAGAATCAGGGCAATAAAGATACAGTCTTGCTTTGCTTTGTTAGTGGAAAAAATTGGTTAAAATGGAAAATTAGGCAAAAAAAATGAAATACTCAAATTTCATCCCCATTTGCCAATAACTCTTGTGCAACACCTAAAGGGTTAACGAAGTTTGTAAAAATCTGTTTTGAATACCTTGAGGGGTGTAGTTTATAGAATGGGGTCATTTTTGGGTGGTTTCTATTATGTAAGCCTCGCAAAGTGACTTCAGAGCTGTAGTGGTCCCTAAAAATTGGGTTTTTGTAAATTTCAGAAAAATTTCAAGATTTGCTTCTAAACTTCTAAACCTTGTAACATTCCCAAAAAATAAAATATCATTCCCAAAATAATTCAAGCATGAAGTAGACATATGAGGAATGTAAAGTCATCACAATTTTTAGGGGTATTACTATGTATTACAGAAGTAGAGAAACTGAAACTTTGAAATTTGCTAATTTTTCAAAAGTTTTGTTAAATTAGGTATTTTTTGGTGCAAAAAAAAAATATATTTTTTTACTTCATTTTACCAGTGTCATGAAGTACAATATGTGATGAAAAAACAATCTCAGAACGGCCAGGATAAGTCAAATTGTTTTAAAGTTATCAGCACTTAAAGTGACACTGGTCAGATTTGCAAAAAATGGCATGGTCCTAAGGTGTAATAAGGCTGTGTCCTTAAGGGGTTAATTAGCATTCAACGCACATGATAGATCATTTTCTTTTTTAATATTTCTGAAATTTTATTGCACAAAACAAATAAACAATTATTTTTTAAATTACAGTTATGCAAACTGAAAAAAAAAATTATTAAATGGGTTTGCTAATTTCTGATGTTTGTTTTGTTTATATAGTTTTAGGTGAACAAGGAGGCTATGGGTCAGTTTGGATTGGTATATTCATAAAAAAAAAAAAAAAGGGATTTTATTAGGGATTTTCTTAGGGATTTTTGCCCCTTGCAGACACTAACACATATTTTTTTCTATTTTGCAGTTTTCCACTGTAACTGGGGTGTGAGGAATATGGATTATTATTTACTGTCAGCCATGTTACCACACCAACCACATCTGCTGAAAGGTAGCAGAGGTAGTAAGCTCCACAGGGGGGGGCCCTGCTTCAAAGCCAGCCAGATGGCAGAGAGCCTCTAGCAGTCCACCTTCTCACCTCCATTCAGCTAGCCAGCAACCCAGCTAATGGAACAGGAAAAACTTCCCTGCAGGGGGTCTAGGCTATTCCCCAGTTCAATGAACATTATCAGACATCATTGAACCGGCGGCTCATAAGTAGAGTTGAGAGGACACCTGGATGTTCGGGTTCGGCCAAACTTCTGAAAAAAGATCGAGTTCGGGACCCGAACTTGACCCCGAACCCGAACCCTATTGAAGTCAATGGGGACTCGAACTTTTTAGCACTAAAATGGCTGAAAAAATGTAATGGAAAGAGCTAGAGGGCTGCAAATGGCATCAAAATGTGATTAAGAGCATGGCAAGTGCTCTGCAAACAAATGTGGATAGGGAAATGACTTTAAATAACATAAAATACGTTAAAAAATAAATAAATCTTGATCTAGGAGGATGAGGTCCATATGGAGTAGGAGGTTGAGGAGGCGGTGGATGTGGTGGTGTAGGTGGAAGCGGCGGTGGAGGAAGAGGTAGCCTACACAGTTTTTTGGTTTCAAATTAAATTTTTTAAATATAACCTGTGATAACCGCCTGCAGTCATGCTAAACACACGTTCAGACAATACGCTGGCTGCAGGGCAGGCCAGCACCTCCAAGGGGTAAAGGGCAAGCTTCAGGCCATGTGCCCAATTTGGAGACCCAGAAGTTGCAGGGGCTGACCCCTGTCAGTCAGTTCGTGTAGGCGTGTGCAGACTTACTGCCCCACTATGTCCCCGTGATGTTCACAATCCAATTTGATATCTGCTCTATCAACTTTCGATGTTCTTTTCTGCGCCTACCATGGTGATCACGGGTGGTGGGGAATCAGGGTTCCACGCCGGAGAGGGAGCGTGAGAAAGAGAGACCACATCCAAGGGAGGATTCATTTTTTCAAATCTAAAATTATAGAGTTGAATTATGGGAGAATTTATTAAAGCATAAAAGTGTGACAACTTTTTAAAGTTTAAGCATTGAATGAAAGGATGTGGCTCGCATTAATTACTGAAGAATTTATTAAATTTCATTCCATGTCACCTATGCAGAGCAGGGGTTTATTCACGTCTAAAATTGTATAATGTCAACCCAAGAATGTAACAGAAAAATTTGTGAAATGTATTAACCTGTCTACCTGTTAAAGAAAAATTATTGAAATTTATTAAGCTGTCAACTAGGTAGAGGAGGGATATATTACACCCAAAAATGTGTGAATTTGTGAATTTCCCCCAAAAATGTAACAGACCAATTTTTTTTTTTTTACCGGTCTAATAGGTATAGCAGTGGTACATCACACCCGAAAATAGTTGAATTTCACCAGAAAATATAACTGACAATTTTTTTTTTTAACCTGTCTACCAGGTATAGCAGTGGTACTATACACCCAAAAATTGGTGAATTTCACACGAAAATGTAACTGACAAAGTAGTGAAATTATATAAAATAAAATACGCAATTGCGCTGCAGTATAACAATGGCTGGTTAGTGCCGGCATAAGAGTCCTGAGGTATCCTTGACTGGTTCATTTTAACCACTTTAACCCCCCTAGCTGAAACACCCTTAATGGCCAGGCCACTTTTTACACTTCTGCACTACACTACTTTCACCGTTTATTGCTCGGTCATGCAACTTACCACCCAAATGAATTTTACCTCCTTTTCTTCTCACTAATAGAGCTTTCATTTGGTGGTATTTCATTGCTGCTGACATTTTAACTTTTTTTTTATTAATCAAAATTTAACTATTTTTTGTAAAAAAAAAAATTCACTTTCAGTTGTAAAATTTTGCAAAAAAAATGACATCCATATATAAATTTTTCGCTAAATTTATTGTTCTACATGTCTTTGATAAAAAAAAATGTTTGGGCAAAAAAAAAATGGTTTGGGTAAAAGTTATAGTGTTTACAAACTATGGTACAAAAAAGTGAATTTCCGCTTTTTGAAGCAGCTCTGACTTTCTGAGCACCTGTCATGTTTCCTGAGGTTCTACAATGCCCAGACAGTACAAACACCCCACAAATGACCCCATTTCGGAAAGTAGACACCCTAAGGCATTCGCTGATGGGCATAGTGAGTTCATAGAACTTTTTATTTTTTGTCACAAGTTAGCGGAAAATGATGAATTTTTTTTTTCTTACAAAGTCTTATGTTCCACTAACTTGTGACAAAAAATAAAAACTTCCATGAACTCACTATGCCCATCACAAAATGCCTTGGGGTTAGAGTTGAGCGAACACCTGGATGTTCGGGTTCGAGAAGTTCGGCCGAACATCCCGGAAATGTTCGGGTTCGGGATCCGAACCCGATCCGAACTTCGTCCCGAACCCGAACCCCATTGAAGTCAATGGGGACCCGAACTTTTCGGCACTAAAAAGGCTGTAAAACAGCCCAGGAAAGAGCTAGAGGGCTGCAAAAGGCAGCAACATGTAGGTAAATCCCCTGCAAACAAATGTGGATAGGGAAATGAATTAAAATAAAAATTAAATAAATAAAAATTAACCAAAATCAATTGGAGAGAGGTTCCATAGCAGAGAATCTGGCTTCCCGTCACCCACCACTGGAACAGTCCATTCTCAGATATTTAGGCCCCGGCACCCAGGCAGAGGAGAGAGGTCCCGTAACAGAGAATCTGTCTTCATGTCAGCAGAGAATTAGTCTGCATGTCATAGCAGAGAATGAGGCTTCACGTCAGCCACCACTGCAACAGTCCATTGGCATATATTTAGGCCCAGCACCCAGGCAGAGGAGGGAGGTCCCGTAACAGAGAATCTGTCTTCATGTCAGCAGAGAATTAGTCTGCATGTCATAGCAGAGAATGAGGCTTCACGTCAGCCACCACTGCAACAGTCCATTGGCATATATTTAGGCCCAGCACACACACAGGCAGAGGAGAGAGGTCCCGTAACAGAGAATCTGGCTTCATGTCAGCAGAGAATCAGTCTGCATGTCATAGCAGAGAATGAGGCTTCACGTCACCCACCACTGCAACAGTCCATTGGCATATATTTAGGCCTAGCACACAGGCAGAGCAGAGAGGTCCCGTAACAGACAATCTGGCTTCATGACAGCAGAGAATTAGTCTGCATGTCATAGCAGAGAATGAGGCTTCACGTCAGCCACCACTGCAACAGTCCATTGGCATATATTTAGGCCCAGCACCCAGGCAGAGGAGAGAGGTCCCGTAACAGACAATCTGGCTTCATGTCAGCAGAGAATTAGTCTGCATGTCATAGCAGAGAATCAGGCTTCACGTCAGCCACCACTGCAACAGTCCATTGTCATAAATTTAGGCCCAGCACCCAGGCAGAGGAGAGAGGTCCCGTAACAGACAATCTGGCTTCATGTCAGCAGAGAATTAGTCTGCATGTCATAGCAGAGAATGAGGCTTCACGTCAGCCACCACTGCAACAGTCCATTGGCATATATTTAGGCCTAGCACACAGGCAGAGCAGAGAGGTCCCGTAACAGACAATCTGGCTTCATGACAGCAGAGAATCAGTCTGCATGTCATAGCAGAGAATCAGGCTTCACGTCAGCCACCACTGCAACAGTCCATTGTCATAAATTTAGGCCCAGCACCCAGGCAGAGGAGAGAGGTCCCGTAACAGAGAATCTGGCTTCATGTCAGCAGAGAATCAGTCTTCATATCATAGCAGAGAATCAGGCTTCACGTCACCCACCACTGTAAGAGTCAATTTTCATAAATTTAGGCCCAGAACCCAGGCAGAGGAGAAAGGTCCCGTAACAGACAATCTGGCTTCATGTCAGCAGAGAATCAGTCTTCATATCATAGCCTAGAATCAGGCTTCACGTCACCCACCACTGTAAGAGTCAATTTTCATAAATTTAGGCCCAGAACCCAGGCAGAGGAGAAAGGTCCCGTAACAGACAATCTGGCTTCATGTCAGCAGAGAATCAGTCTTCATATCATAGCAGAGAATCAGGCTTCACGTCACCCACCACTGCAACAGTCAATTGTCATAAATTTAGGCCCAGCACCCAGGCAGAGGAGAGAGCTCCCGTAACAGAGGATCTGGCTTCATGTCAGCAGAGAATCAGTCTGCATGTCATAGCAGAGAATGAGGCTTCACGTCAGCCACCACTGCAACAGTCCATTGGCATATATTTAGGCCTAGCACACAGGCAGAGCAGAGAGGTCCCGTAACAGACAATCTGGCTTCATGTCAGCAGAGAATCAGTCTGCATGTCATAGCAGAGAATGAGGCTTCACGTCAGCCACCACTGCAACAGTCCATTGGCATATATTTAGGCCTAGCACACAGGCAGAGGAGAGGTTCATTCAACTTTGGGTAGCCTCGCAATATAATGGTAAAATGAAAATAAAAATAGGATTGAATGAGGAAGTGCCCTGGAGTCCAATAATATATGGTTATGGGGAGGTAGTTAATGTCTAATCTGGACAAGGGACGGACAGGTCCTGTGGGATCCATGCCTGGTTCATTTTTATGAACGTCAGCTTGTCCACTGCAGAAAGACGCAGCAGTTGGCACCTGTGTTTCGTCATCATCAGAGACATGCTGAGGTGGTATTCCCATGTCCTCATCATCAGGAAACATAAGTGGTTGTGCGTCAGTGCATTCTATGTCTTTCACCGCTGGGGAAGGGCTAGGTGGATGCCCTTGGGAAACCCTGCCAGCGGAGTCTTCAAACAGCATAAGAGACTGCTGCATAACTTGAGGCTGAGACAGTTTCCCTGGTATGCATGGGGGTGATGTGACAGACTGATGGGGTTGGTTTTCAGGCGCCATCTGTGCGCTTTCTGCAGAAGACTGGGTGGGAGATAATGTGAACGTGCTGGATCCACTGTCGGCCACCCAATTGACTAATGCCTGTACCTGCTCAGGCCTTACCATCCTTAGAACGGCATTGGGCCCCACCATATATCGCTGTAAATTCTGGCGGCTACTGGGACCTGAGGTAGTTGGTACACTAGGACGTGTGGATGTGGCAGAACGGCCACGTCCTCTCCCAGCACCAGAGGGTCCACTAACACCACCACGACCATGTCCACGTCCGCGTCCCTTACTAGATGTTTTTCTCATTGTTATGGTTCACCACAACAACAAATATATTATTTGGCCCAATGTATTGTATTCAAATTCAGCGGGATATAAATTTGAGGCCTAGTATTTAGGCGCTGGGTGACCGGTATGGATTTAGTGACAGAATTAGACTTGGAAATGCACAGAAGCGTGTGTGTGAAGTTATTCTGAATGACCCTATGTGCACCTTCAATATTATATACCCTTTTAGGGATAGATTTCAAATAGCTCTGATATAGCAGAAACCACTAAATTATGAAATTGCTAAATTGGGAATTGTACTTCAACCCAGAACAAAAAATGTGCTTTGACGGACACTAAATATCTTGCCCAGCAACAACAGTACAGCGGTGGGTAACGAGAGATTTAGAGGGAATTAAATTTGAGGCCTAGTATTTAGGCGCTGGGTCACCGGTATGGATTTAGTGACAGAATTAGACTTGGAAATACACAGTAGCGGGTGTGTGTGAAGTTATTCTGAATGACCCTATGTGCACCTTCAATATTATATACCCTTTTAGGGATAGATTTCAAATAGCTCTGATATAGCAGAAACCACTAAATTATGAAATTGCTAAATTGGGAATTGTACTTCAACCCAGAACAAAAAATGTGCTTTGACGGACACTAAATATCTTGCCCAGCAACAACAGTACAGCGGTGGGTAACGAGAGATTTAGAGGGAATTAAATTTGAGGCCTAGTATTTAGGCGCTGGGTCACCGGTATGGATTTAGTGACAGAATTAGACTTGGAAATGCACAGAAGCGTGTGTGTGAAGTTATTCTGAATGACCCTATGTGCACCTTCAATATTATATACCCTTTTTGGGATAGATTTCAAATAGCTCTGATATAGCAGGAACCACTAAATTATGAAATTGCTAAATTGGGAATTGTACTTCAACCCAGAACAAAAAATGTGCTTTGACGGGCACTAAATAACTTTCCCAGCTACAACAGGACAACGGTAACGAGAGATTTAGAGGGATTTAAATTTGAGGCCTAGTATTTAGGCGCTGGGTGACAGGTATGGGTTTAGTGACAGAATTAGACTTGGAAATACACAGTAGCGGGTGTGTGTGAAGTTATTCTGAATGACCCTATGTGCACCTTCAATATTATATACCCTTTTAGGGATAGATTTCAAATAGCTCTGATATAGCAGAAACCACTAAATTATGAAATTGCTAAATTGGGAATTGTACTTCAACCCAGAACAAAAAATGTGCTTTGACGGACACTAAATATCTTGCCCAGCAACAACAGTACACCGGTGGGTAACGAGAGATTTAGAGGGAATTAAATTTGAGGCCTAGTATTTAGGCGCTGGGTCACCGGTATGGATTTAGTGACAGAATTAGACTTGGAAATACACAGTAGCGGGTGTGTGTGAAGTTATTCTGAATGACCCTATGTGCACCTTCAATATTATATACCCTTTTAGGGATAGATTTCAAATAGCTCTGATATAGCAGAAACCACTAAATTATGAAATTGCTAAATTGGGAATTGTACTTCAACCCAGAACAAAAAATGTGCTTTGACGGACACTAAATATCTTGCCCAGCAACAACAGTACACCGGTGGGTAACGAGAGATTTAGAGGGAATTAAATTTGAGGCCTAGTATTTAGGCGCTGGGTCACCGGTATGGATTTAGTGACAGAATTAGACTTGGAAATACACAGTAGCGGGTGTGTGTGAAGTTATTCTGAATGACCCTATGTGCACCTTCAATATTATATACCCTTTTAGGGATAGATTTCAAATAGCTCTGATATAGCAGAAACCACTAAATTATGAAATTGCTAAATTGGGAATTGTACTTCAACCCAGAACAAAAAATGTGCTTTGACGGACACTAAATATCTTGCCCAGCAACAACAGTACAGCGGTGGGTAACGAGAGATTTAGAGGGAATTAAATTTGAGGCCTAGTATTTAGGCGCTGGGTCACCGGTATGGATTTAGTGACAGAATTAGACTTGGAAATGCACAGAAGCGTGTGTGTGAAGTTATTCTGAATGACCCTATGTGCACCTTCAATATTATATACCCTTTTTGGGATAGATTTCAAATAGCTCTGATATAGCAGGAACCACTAAATTATGAAATTGCTAAATTGGGAATTGTACTTCAACCCAGAACAAAAAATGTGCTTTGACGGGCACTAAATAACTTTCCCAGCTACAACAGGACAACGGTAACGAGAGATTTAGAGGGATTTAAATTTGAGGCCTAGTATTTAGGCGCTGGGTGACAGGTATGGGTTTAGTGACAGAATTAGACTTGGAAATACACAGTAGCGGGTGTGTGTGAAGTTATTCTGAATGACCCTATGTGCACCTTCAATATTATATACCCTTTTAGGGATAGATTTCAAATAGCTCTGATATAGCAGAAACCACTAAATTATGAAATTGCTAAATTGGGAATTGTACTTCAACCCAGAACAAAAAATGTGCTTTGACGGACACTAAATATCTTGCCCAGCAACAACAGTACAGCGGTGGGTAACGAGAGATTTAGAGGGAATTAAATTTGAGGCCTAGTATTTAGGCGCTGGGTCACCGGTATGGATTTAGTGACAGAATTAGACTTGGAAATACACAGTAGCGGGTGTGTGTGAAGTTACTCTGAATGACCCTATGTGCACCTTCAATATTATATACCCTTTTTGGGATAGATTTCAAAGAGCTCTGATATAGCAGGAACCACTAAATTATGAAATTGCTAAATTGAGAATTGTATTTCAACCCAGAACAAGAAATGTGCTTGAACGGACACTAAATAACTCGCCCAGCTACAGCACTAGGGACAGATTTAGCTGGATATAAATTTGAGGCCTAGTATTTAGGCGCTGGGTGACCGGTATGGATTTAGTGACAGAATTAGACTGGGATATGGCCAAAAAATGAACAGACTATTGCTGGTTAAATGCACTTGGTGTGACAGCTTCACCCTGATGTAGGCTTTAGCCAAAAAACAACCACACCATTGAGGGTTAAATGCACTTGGTGACAGGCGCAGCTTGCCCCTGATTTTGTATATGGCCAAAAAATGAACAGACTATTGCTGGTTAAATGCACTTGGTGTGACAGCTTCACCCTGATGTAGGCTTTAGCCAAAAAACAACCACACCATTGAGGGTTAAATGCACTTGGTGACAGGCGCAGCTTGCCCCTGATTTTGTATATGGCCAAAAAATGAACAGACTATTGCTGGTTAAATGCACTTGGTGTGACAGCTTCACCCTGATGTAGGCTTTAGCCAAAAAACAACCACACCATTGAGGGTTAAATGCACTTGGTGACAGGCGCAGCTTGCCCCTGATTTTGTATATGGCCAAAAAATGAACAGACTATTGCTGGTTAAATGCACTTGGTGTGACAGCTTCACCCTGATGTAGGCTTTAGCCAAAAAACAACCACACCATTGAGGGTTAAATGCACTTGGTCGCAGCTTGTGCTGGCGCACCACAAGACACAAAATGGCCGCCGATCACCCCAGAAAAATGAGACTGACAAACGGTCTGTGCAGCCTAAAAACAGTGAGCAATTGAGGATCAGCAGCTCAATGATCCACAGCTGCAGATCGATCAGTTAATCAAGTCCTTTGGAGGAGTTAATCTGCCTAATCTCGCCCTACTGTCGCAGCCGCAACCTCTCCCTACGCTAATCAGAGCAGAGTGACGGGCGGCGCTATGTGACTCCAGCTTAAATAGAGGCTGGGTCACATGGTGCTCTGGCCAATCACAGCCATGCCAATAGTAGGCATGGCTGTGATGGCCTCTTGGGGCAAGTAGTATGACGCTTGTTGATTGGCTGCTTTGCAGCCTTTCAAAAAGCGCCAAGAAAGCGTCACAAAAGCGCGAAGAAAGCGACGAACACCGAACCCGAACCCGGACTTTTACGAAAATGTCCGGGTTCGGGTCCGTGTCACGGACACCCCAAAATTCGGTACGAACCCGAACTATACAGTTCGAGTTCGCTCATCCCTACTTGGGGTGTCTTATTTCCAAAATGGGGTCACTTGTGGGGTAGTTATACTGCCCTGGCATTTTAGGGGCCCAGATGCGTGAGAAGAAGTTTGAAATCAAAATCTGTAAAAAATGACCGGTGAAATCCGAAAGGTGCTCTTTGGAATGTGTACCCCTTTGCCCACCTAGGCTGCAAAAAAGTGGCACACATCTGGTATCACCGTACTCAGGAGAAGTTGGGGAATGTGTTTTGGGGTGTCATTTTACATATACCCATGCTGGGTGAGAGAAATATCTTGCCAAAAGACAACATTTCCCATTTTTTTATACAAAGTTGGCATTTGACCAAGATATTTATCTCACCCAGCATGGGTATATGTAAAATGACACCCCAAAACACATTCCCCAACTTCTCCTGAGTACGGTGATACCACATGTGTGACACTTTTTTGCAGCCAAGGTGGGCAAAGGGGCACACATCCTAAAGAGCACCTTTCGGATTTCACAGGCCATTTTTTACACATTTTGATTGCAAACTACTTCTCACGCATATGGGCCCCTAAAATGCCAGGGCAGTATAACTACCCCACAAGTGACCCCATTTTGGAAAGAAGACACCCCAAGGTATTCCGTTCAGCCTCTGGGCTGAAAGAAAAAAATGAACTGCACAGATTTCTTCATTCGCATCGATCAATGCGGATGAAAAAATCTCTGCCAAAAAAAAAAGGAGGGGAAAGGCGTCTGCCAGGACATAGGAGCTCCACCCAACATCCATAACCACTTAGCTCGTATGCCCTGGCAAACCAGATTTCTCCATTCACATCAATCGATGTGGATGAATAAATCATTGCCGGGATATTTTTTTTTATATATACAAAGTGTTTGCCAAAGCATATGAACACCGCCACCTCCTCAGCTCATATGCCTCAGCAAACGTATCTTTTACTGCAGAGGAGAAATCTCGTCTTGCAGCGCCGCATACACCGACTTGTGTGTAATCTGACAGCAGCGCAATGGTTCTGTCAGAATGCACATCAGTGCTGCAGCTACTCGATCGGTTGGTCCACCTGGAAGGTAAAAAAAAAAAAACAGGCCGCAACGCAATCATTTTATTAACTTTATAAAAACTTTTGAACAGAACACATGAACTTTAACTTTTTGAACTGAACGTTAACCTTTTTGCTTACTGGTGATTTTATTTTTTTATTTTTTACCTTTATAGGACAAACCTTTCCTTCCCCATGGGACAATGTGCAAAGCGCAAATCACCCAAAGATGTGGTGAAGTGCGTTATGCACTTTTTTCCAGGTGAAAGGAGAGGTTTGCAGTAGCTCTGTGTGAATGGGCCCTAATAGCCCTGTGTGCCTGTCCTGGTGAGATGTGATCCCTATGCTAGGTGTTCCTGTGTGTGGTACTTATGGAAACACTCCCCTAAGCATAGGGCAGGGTGGTCAGGGCAGTCAGGACAGAAATAGCGGTGTCACGCCTTATTCCACTCCTGCTACAGACACAACATCTTTTTCGGGGTGACGGTTGGGTTGAGGTACCGGCAACGACATTGGGGAAATGTCGCTCGTGTAGACGGCTAACTGCACTGGTGGATGGGGCCACAGAACCTCCTGGGTACAGGAGGTTCTCGATGATCTCTTCCTGAAATTTGAGGAAGGATTCTGTTCTCCCAGCCTTACTGTAGAGAACAAAACTATTATATACCGCCAATTGAATTAAATATACAGACACCTTCTTATACCAGCGTCTGGTTCTGCGGGAAACTAAATACGGAGACAACATCTGGTCATTGAAGTCCACCCTCCCATGTGAAGATTATAGTCGTGGACTGAGAGGGGCTTTTCAATGACACGGGTTGCTCGCTCAGTTTGGATTGTCGTGTCTGCGTGAATGGAGGAGAGCATGTAAACGTCACGCTTGTCTCTCCATTTCACCGCGAGCAGTTGTCACGACTGTGACTGATCCAGACAGGTCTGGGAGGAGAAGGTCGCAGCGACTTGCTACTCGCGATAGCTTGTGAGTTTGCTCCGTGGTTCAGGGTATGTCATCCGGGTTTTGCCTTGTGAACCTTTTTGTCCTGACTGGGAGTTTGTAGGCATCCTTCTCAGGTGAGTCCTGTCTGCCACTCCCAGCTACTATATTAGTTTCAGTTTCACTTGCAGTCATTGCCAGATATAGTCCTTACTTCCAGTGCTATTCTGACCTTTGGAGGTGATCGTTTGACGGTATTGCCGTGGAGCTCTGGTCTGGCGTGGACTGTCGTTGTTGGGATCACCTTCTCTGCTCGTGACTGGATAAGTCTATGTTATAGATTGTTTGTTTGTTTGTTGCTGTCTTCCCCTGTTGTTCTCCTAGACGTGAGTGATGGTGACTAGTGCTCCCATCTGCCTTTCCCCAGGCTAGTCTTGTTAGGGTGACTAAGGGTTTAGGCATCCTGCTCGCCGCACGGGTTCACATCCCGTCTAGGGTATCAGGGCAGACAGGTGCCAGCTTAGGGTTAGTCAGGGGTGACCATTCTATTTCCCATCCGTAGATAAGGGTCCCCCTTCCCCTCCGTCTGGTGCGACACGACTGCTGTTGGGATAGCGGTCGTGACAGTATATCTGGCCTTTTAAAAAAAAAAAAAAAAAGTGACATTTCTTTTTTTTTTTTTTTTTGCTTGCTGTTTTGCTTTGTATTTTTCTGTTCCACTATGGATCCGGTTACGGTTTTGGCGAAACAATTCCAGGGGTTATCCCTTGAAGTGGCAGGATTAAAAGCAACTGTGCTGCAGCAGCAGCAGCAATCCTTGGGTTCCACCGTTGCTACGGGAAACCAGGGTACTCCTGAGCCAAAAGTGGCTTTACCTGATAGGTTCTCAGGAGGAAGAGACCAATTTGTAACCTTCAGAGAAGCTTGTAAATTGTTCTTCAGGTTACGCCCTAGGTCCTCCGGCGGTGAGGAACAACGGGTGGGCATTGTAATTTCGCTCTTGCAAGGAGATCCGCAGGCTTGGGCTTTCTCCCTACCATCAGACTCTCCGGCCTTACGATCAGTGGAGGAGTTTTTTGAAGCCCTGGGTCTCGTATATGATGACCCGGACAGGGTCTCACTGGCTGAGTCTAAGCTACGTAGACTTCGGCAAGAGAACCGGTCTGCTGAACTATATTGTTCCGAATTCCATAGGTGGGCTACTGATACATTATGGAACGACTCGGCCCTTAGGAGTCAGTTCTGCCAGGGGTTGTCTGAAAAATTAAAAGACGCGCTGGCGGTATACGAGGTCCCTGGGTCTCTTGAGGCTGCTATGTCTCTGTCCATAAGAATCGACAGACGACTCAGGGAGAGACTATTCAATTCTACAGAGGCCTCTATAGGGCAGGGATCAGTTTGTTATGATCCAGTCAAACCAATGCAAATAAGGGGCGCCACTAGACGGGTGAATCCTCCTAAGGTCCGCCGTAGGTCAGAGGTTTGTTTTCGTTGTGGGGGGAGGGGTCATTTTGTAAAGGTATGTACCTCAGAACCCAAGAGACCACAAACAAAGGAGCCGCCGGAAAAACTAGAGTCCCCAGATTGTGCGGAGGATAACAGTCTGGGCGTATTTGTTTCCTCCATACGCATGTCTCAGTTTTTGTTGTCCGCTACCGTTGAGGCGGGCAATAAGACTGAGATCTGTTCCGTCTTTTTGGACAGTGGGGCAGGGGTCAACTTGGTGGATTCACGGTTTGCTCAGGCTCTGGGTTTTACTCCGGAACCGGTACGCAGAACTATTCCTGTTTTTGCCATTGACTCCTCCCCTCTTACTCAGAGAGAGTTAACTCAGATCATCCATAATATCCATCTGCAGGTAGGGGACCTCCATAAAGAAATTATCTCTTGTTATGTCCTGGACGGTCTCCCGGCTCCTATGGTATTGGGGCTTCCCTGGCTGGTGACCCACAACCCAGTGGTGGATTGGCAGGCCGGGGAGATTGTGGAGTGGAGTGAACATTGTAAGGACAACTGCTTGAGTAGTAGGTTCTCCACACTCTCTGTAACATCTCTACCTGCCTTTCTGTCAGATTTTATGGATGTGTTTTCTGAGAAGGGTTGTCAGGGGTTACCACCTCATCGTCCATATGATTGCCCGATTAATCTTGTACCTGGGGCAAAACTACCTAAAACCCGGTTATACAATCTTTCCGGCCCGGAGAGGAAGGCTATGAAAGATTATATTTCGGAGAGTTTGGCTAAGGGACACATCAGACCCTCTTCTTCACCCGTGGCTGCAGGTTTCTTTTTTGTTAAAAAGAAAGATGGGGGCCTGCGTCCTTGCCTGGATTTCCGGGAATTAAACCGGATAACTATCCGAGATCCCTATCCTCTTCCTCTCATTCCCGACCTCTTTAATCAGGTTGCTGGTGCTAAATGGTTCTCTAAAATGGATCTCAGAGGAGCCTATAACCTGGTTCGCATCAAAGAGGGGGATAAGTGGAAGACGGCTTTTAATACTCCAGAAGGGCATTATGAAAATCTGGTCATGCCATTTGGTCTTACTAATGCGCCTCCGGTGTTCCAACATTTTGTCAACGATATTTTTAGTCACCTTATCGGGAGATTTGTTGTGATATATCTTGATGACATCCTGGTCTATTCTCCGGATTTGGAGACACATAAGATCCATGTGAGACAAGTGCTGCAGATATTAAGGGCCAACAAATTGTTTGCTAAATTAGAGAAATGTGTGTTCGCCGTAAAAGAACTGCAATTTCTGGGGTATGTGTTGTCAGATTCAGGTTTCCGCATGGATCCAGAGAAAGTCCGGGCGATTATGGACTGGGATCTGCCTGAGAACCTGAAGGCATTGCAACGTTTCCTGGGGTTTGCCAATTTTTATAGAAAGTTTATAAAGAACTATTCCTTGGTGGTCAAACCACTGACTGACATGACCCGAAAGGGATCCGATTTTTCCAAATGGTCACATGCAGCCAAAACTGCCTTTACATCTCTGAAGGAGAGATTCACCTCGGCCCCTATTCTCGTACAGCCAGATGTCTCGCTTCCTTTTATTGTAGAGGTTGATGCATCAGAGGTGGGGGTGGGAGCGGTACTTTCTCAGGGCCGGTCCCCTGGTGAATGGCGTCCGTGTGCTTTCTTTTCGAAGAAATTGTCTACGGCAGAAAGGAACTATGATATTGGCAACAGGGAACTTTTGGCTATTAAGTTGGCCTTTGAGGAGTGGCGTCATTTTTTGGAGGGGGCGGTTCATCCCGTCACAGTGATTACTGATCACAAAAACTTATTATATCTGGAGTCTGCTACATGTCTCAACCCTAGACAGGCTCGGTGGTCGTTATTTTTCACTAGGTTTAATTTTGTAATAACCTATCGCCCGGGGGCAAAAAATACTAAGGCGGATGCATTGTCTCGAAGTTTTCCTGGAGGGGGTGATGTTGAGGTACCAGAGCCTATTTTGCAAAAGGGGGTGGTGATCTCTGCATTACACTCAGGTTTAGAGGGGAGGGTGTTGGAAGCTCAGGGGGACGCCCCGGCCTCCTGCCCCTCGGCTAAACTGTTTGTGCCAGAAAATTTACGCCTGGAGATACTAAAAGAACACCATAACTCCACACTGGCAGGACACCTAGGTAGTAAGGCAACCTCTGAATTAGTGTCTCGTCGGTTCTGGTGGCCTAAGTGGCGCCAGGAGGTGTTTAATTTTGTGTCTGCATGTGCTACCTGTGCTCGTTCTAAGGTAGATCATACTCGTCCAGCAGGGCGTCTTTTACCTCTGGCCATCCCCAACAGGCCTTGGACGCACCTATCAATGGATTTCATTACGGATCTACCAGTATCAGCTGGGAAGACTGTTATTCTTGTAGTTGTTGACAGATTCAGTAAAATGGTGCACTTTATTGCTCTTACCGCATTGCCTAATGCTAATACACTGGCTCAGGTTTTTATTGACCACATCGTGAAGCTTCACGGGGTCCCTTCCGATATTGTTTCGGATCGTGGTACCCAATTTGTTTCTAAATTTTGGAAAGCTTTTTGTTCTCGTTTAGGGGTTCATCTGTCGTTTTCTTCATCTTTCCATCCACAGTCCAACGGTCAGACTGAACGTACCAATCAAAACCTAGAGACATATTTAGCCGAGTTTGCCATTAATAATCGTCGTCAAGAATCCACAGATAAGTCATCATTTTTTGGTGCGTATGGTTTCCATCCTCAGTTTTGTACGTTTAGTGAGGGGGGGCCGTCTGGGATTCCCGAGGAGGAACGATTTGCGTCTTCACTTTCATCAGTGTGGCAGAGTGTGCAAGAAAGTTTGAAGAGAATTGGTGGTAGATACAAACGTGCGGCTGATAAGAAGCGCTCTGAAGGTCCGGACCTTGGGGTGAATGACTTGGTGTGGTTGTCTACCAGAAATATCAAGTTGAAGGTTCCCTCGTGGAAATTAGGTCCGAGATTTATTGGTCCTTATAGGGTAATTAAGGTCATTAACCCGGTGGCTTTTCGCCTGGAGCTACCTCAGACTATAAGGATCCATAATGTCTTCCACAGATCTCTGCTTAAGAGATATGTAGAACCTCCTGAACCATTGCCACTACCGCCTCCACCGGTGGTTGTTGATGGCAGTCTTGAGTTTCAGGTAGAAAAGATTGTTGATTCACGATATGTTCGCCGCTCTCTTCAGTACCTGGTGCACTGGAGAGGTTATGGTCCCGAAGAGAGAATGTGGGTGCCAGCATCAGAGATAAAGGCGGACAGACTTATTCAGGCTTTTCATAGGTCCCATCCGGAGAGGCCGGGTCTTGAGGGTCCGGTGGCCCCTCGTAGAAAGGGGGGTACTGTCACGACTGTGACTGATCCAGACAGGTCTGGGAGGAGAAGGTCGCAGCGACTTGCTACTCGCGATAGCTTGTGAGTTTGCTCTGTGGTTCAGGGTATGTCATCCGGGTTTTGCCTTGTGAACCTTTTTGTCCTGACTGGGAGTTTGTAGGCATCTTTCTCAGGTGAGTCCTGTCTGCCACTCCCAGCTACTATATTAGTTTCAGTTTCACTTGCAGTCATTGCCAGATATAGTCCTTACTTCCAGTGCTATTCTGACCTTTGGAGGAGATCGTTTGACGGTATTGCCGTGGAGCTCTGGTCTGGCGTGGACTGTCGTTGTTGGGATCACCTTCTCTGCTCGTGACTGGATAAGTCTATGTTATAGATTGTTTGTTTGTTTGTTGCTGTCTTCCCCTGTTGTTCTCCTAGACGTGAGTGATGGTGACTAGTGCTCCCATCTGCCTTTCCCCAGGCTAGTCTTGTTAGGGTGACTAAGGGTTTAGGCATCCTGCTCGCCGCACGGGTTCACATCCCGTCTAGGGTATCAGGGCAGACAGGTGCCAGCTTAGGGTTAGTCAGGGGTGACCATTCTATTTCCCATCCGTAGATAAGGGTCCCCCTTCCCCTCCGTCTGGTGCGACACGACTGCTGTTGGGATAGCGGTCGTGACAGCAGTTCTTCGTTACGCAAGACTTGCAAGACGGGTGGTAACGAGCCGTTGGGGGAAGCCCGTGCGACTAGTTTGCGCGGTGCCACAGCAGCCAATCTGTTCTAGAAACAAATGCCTGAAGAGGGCCACACTTGTGTAGAAATTGTCCACATAAAGATGGTACCCCTTGCCAAATAAGGGTGACACCAAGTCCAAGACTGTCTTCCCACTGCTCCCCAGGTAGTCAGGGCAACCGACCGGCTCCAGGGTCTGATCTTTTCCCTCATAGATCCGAAATTTGTGGGTATAGCCTGTGGCCCTTTCACAGAGCTTATACAATTTGACCCCATACCGGGCACGCCTGCTTGGGATGTATTGTTTAAAGCCAAGGCGCCCGGTAAAATGTATTAGGGACTCGTCTACGCAGATGTTTTGCTCTGGGGTATACAAATCTGCAAATTTCAGGTTGAAGTGGTCTATGAGGGGCTGAATTTTGTGGAGCCAGTCAAAAGCTGGGTGGCCTCTGGGGCGGGAGGTGGTGTTGTCGCTAAAGTGCAGGAAACGCAGGATGGCCTCAAATCGTGCCCTGGACATGGCAGCAGAGAACATGGGCATGTGATGAATTGGGTTCGTGGACCAATATGACCGCAATTCATGCTTTTTGGTTAGACCCATGTTGAGGAGAAGACCCAGAAAAGTTTTAAATTCGAAAACTTGGACTGGTTTCCACCGGAAAGGCTGGGCATAATAGCTTCCCGGGTTGGCGGTTATAAATTGTGTGGCATACCGGTTTGTTTCTGCCACGACTATGTCCAAGAGCTCCGCAGTCAAGAACAGCTCAAAAAATCCCAGGGCCGAACCTATCTGAGCTGTCTCAACCCGAACTCCAGACTGGGCGGTGAAAGGGGGAACTAATGGTGTGGCTGAAGTTGGGGACTGCCAATCAGGATTTGCCAGCACCTCAGGGATTCTAGGGGGTCTACGGGCCTGTCTGTGCGGTGGCTGCGATGGGGTAACTACTGCACGTGCCACCGTACCAGCTTTAACTGCCCTTCTGGGGCTCGCCATGTTGTACGGCAGTGCTGGTACTAGGTCCAGGGAGGGCTGTGCTGCTGGTGTATGCCTCGCCACGTAATCTGACAGCGCCAGCCCCACTCTGCTGACCTTGAAGCGGATCCTGTGCAACCTGTGGTCTAGCGACAGACACGGGGCCGGGTACGCCTGGTGCTATCAGGGACCTCAACCTCCTCGTCCGAAGACTGCCACTGCTTTCTACAGGTTCATATTCTGACCCACTGGATTCGTCAGATGAGGGTTCCCATTCCTCATCCGACTGGGTCAGAAGCCTGTCGGCCTCTTCAGAAGAATACCCCTTGTTTGACATTTGGGCAACTAAATTTAGGGGTATTCCCTGAGACTACCCAAGAAAAAAAGCAGGCCTCTCTTACAAATAGGAGGCTAGCAAAGTACCGGAGGCCGCTGCGGTTGATAAAAATATTTTTATCGCCGCAGCGTGTGTAAAGTGTATGTGCAGTAATGAAAAAAAAAAAAATGTTGTCACTGCGGCGGGGCGGGCGTGGGTGAACGCACGTGTGGGCGACCGATCAGGCTTGATCGGGCAAACACTGCGTTTTGGGTGGAGGGCGAGCTAAAGTGACACTAATACTATTATAGATCTGACTGTGATCAATTTTGATCACTTACAGATACTATAAAAGTACAAATGCTGATTAGCGATACGCTAATCAGAGAATCAGTGACTGCGGTGCGGTGGGCTGGGCGCTAACCGATCTCTAAACTATCCTAAAACCTACCAGTCAATACCAGTGAGAAAAAAAAAGTGACAGTTTACACTGATCACTTTTTTCCTTTCACTAGTGATTGACAGGGGCGATCAAGGGGTGATCAAAGGGTTAATTAGGGTGCAGGGGGGTGATCTGGGGCTAAAGTGTAGTGTTTGGTGTACTCACTGTGAAGCCTGCTCCTCTGCTGGACCCACCAACCAAAAGGACCAGCAGAGGAGCAGGGAAGCCATTTAACACATCATATTTACTAATATGATGTGTTAGATGGCTTCTGATTGGATTTTTTAAAAATCGCCAGCCTGCCAGCCACGATCATTGGCTGGCAGGCTGGTGACGTGACCCCGAGATGACGCATCCGCGCATGACTCTGCCTGCAGCTGCCGCCTCCGGACCGCGATCCTGCGTTAGGCGGTCCGGAGGAGTTTAATGAAAATGAGCTTGTCCGCATTGGCTGTGGACAGGTGGCTGCGCTTGTCTGTGATGACACCCCCTGCTGTGCTAAACACACGTTCAGATAATACACTGGCTGCAGGGCAGCCCAATTTGGAGACCCAGAAGTTGAAGGGGGCAAACCCGTCATTCAGTACGTGTAGGCGTGTGCACACACTGCTCCACCATGTTGGTGAAATGCTGCCTCCTGCTAAGATGTTCCATATCAGCTGGTGGTGCTGGTTGTTGTGGCGTGCTGACAAAGCTTTTCCACATTTATGCCATGCTAACCCTGCCTTCTAAAGGTGCTGGCGGTGCCCCAGCTGCGTTGGCGAACTCTTCCTCGTCCTCTGCCTTCGCCTTGTGCTTCCACTGTGCCCACGCTGTCAGGTGGGAATGCCACCAGCAGCGCGTCTACCAGCGTGCGCTTGTACTCGCGCATCTTACAATCACGCTCCAGTGACGGAATTAAGGATGGTACGTTGTCCTTGTAACCGGGATCCGGCAACGTGGCCACCCAGTAATCAGCACAAGTTAGAATGTGGGTAACTCGGCGGTCGTTGCGGAGACACTGCAGCATGTAATCGCTCATGTGCGCTAGGCTGCCCAGAGGCAACAAAAACTGTCCTCTGTGGGAGGTGTATCGTCTGTGTCCTCTGAATCCCCCCCAGCCACGCATCAGTGATGGCCATGAGCTGGTCTGGGTGCTACCCTGCTGTGAACATGGTTCCTCCTCCTCCTTATCCTCCACCTCGTCATCCTCCAGAACTGTGCCCTGGCTGGACAATTGTGTACCTTGGGTTTGTGGGTGCAGAAACCCACCCTCGGAGCCACTTGGGAATGACTGGCCGGAAACCCTACGAAATGATCCCTCTTCCTCCTCCTCCTCCTCCTGTGCCACATCCTCTTCCATCATCGCCAGGAGCGTTTTTTTTAAGGAGGCATAGAAGTGGCATAGTAACGCTGAGAACGGCGTTATCGGCACTGGCCATGTTGGTGGAGTACTCGAAACAGCGCAACAAGGAACACAGGTCACGCATAGAGGCCCAGTCATTGGTGGTGAAGTGGTGCTGTTCCGCAGAGCGACTCAACCGTGCGTGCTGCAGCTGAAACTCCACTATCGCCTGCTGCTGCTTGCACAGTCTAGCCAGCATGTGCAAGGTGGAGTTCCACCTTGTGGGCACGTCGCATATGAGGCGGTGAGCGGGAAGGCCGAAGTTACGCTGCAGCGCTGACAGGCGAGCAGCAGCAGGGTGAGAATGCCGAAAGAGCGCACAGACGGCCTGCACTTTATGCAGCAGCTCTGACATATCGGGGTAATTTTTAAGGAATCTCTGCACCACCAAATTCAGCACATGCGCCAGGCAAGGGATGTGCGTCAAACCGGCTAGTCCCAGAGCTGCTACGAGATTTATCCACTATCGCACACCACCAGGCCGGGCTTGAGGCTGACTGGCACAATCATCGGTCTGTTGTTCAAGGCCCGTCCACAGTTCCTGCGCAGTGTGGGGTTTGTCCCCCAAACAGATAAATTTTAACACAGCCTACTGTCGTTTACCCCTGGCTATGCTGAAGTTGGTGGTGAAGGTGTTACGTTGACCGGATGAGGGGCCGGTAGAGGATGAGGAAGGGGAGTAGGAAGCAACAGGAGGCAAACTGAAGCGCCCTGCAATCCTCGGTGGTGCAAGGACATGCCCCAAACTGCTATCCACCTCAGGCCCAGTCGCCACTGCATTTACCCAGTGTGCTGTTATGGAGATATAGCGTCACTGACCGTGCTTACTGGTCCACGTATCCGTAGTGAGGTGCACCTTGCCACAGATGGCGTTGTGCAGTGCACACCTTTTGTCCCCCACTTGGTTGTGCAGGGAAGGGATGGCTAGTCTGGAAAAGTAGTGGCGGCTGGGCACGACGTACGACGCACGACGCACTTAAATGCCTGGTCATGCAGGTTGAGAACGTTTATGCCTCGCTTCATGCTCTGATTGCACAGCATGCAAACTGCTCGTGTCTTGTCGTCAGCACATTGTCTGAAGAACTGCCACGCCAGGGAACTCCAGGGAACTCCTTGGAGCTGGCTTTGGTGTGCTCGGTCCCTTGCTGCGGTGGGCAGTAGCAGGCGTACTGTCTAGAGGACGGTCGCTCTGCTTTTGCATCCTGCTCCCTCTTCTGCTGTGCTGGTGACTCTGTGCGACCACCGCCTCTTCCTCCGAACTACATAGGTCACTCGCATGACCTTGATTCCATGTGGGGTCAAGGATCTCATCGTCCTCCACATCACCTTTCACCCAGTCTTCACCCCTGCCTTCCTTGTCGGTCTGCACACTTTCGAAAGCCCCAGCAGTTGGCACCTGTATTTCGTCATCATCCGAGAAGTGCTGCGATGGTCCTCCCATGTACTCATCTTGAAAGATAAGTGGTTGGGCATCGGTGCTCTTCCACTTCTGGGGCAGGGCTAGGTGGATGGCCCTGGGAAACCCCAACAGAGTCATCAAAAGCAGAAGAGACTGCTGCATGACTTGGGGTTCAGACTGCTTGGCTGATTTGCAAGGGGGTGAGGTGAAAGACTGATGGACATCGGCTGCAAGTGCCAACTGTGGTCTTTCAGCAGGAGACTAAGTGGGAGACAATGTGAAGGAACTGGATCTACTGTCAGCAACCCAATCTACTATCGCCAGTTCTTTTTCAGGTCTCACCATTCGTAGAGCCGCATTAGGCCCGACCATATACCGCTGCAGGTTCTGTCGCCTACTCGCATCTGAGGAAGGGTTTTCACTTGTGCGTGTAGCTGTCACAGATCGACCACGTCTTCTCCCTGCAACAGGAGCTCTACCAGCAGCACCACGACCTGGGCCACGTCCCTTATTTGATGCTCTCCTCATATTTCTCGAATTTAGGATCTTGCCCTAAATGGGTGTTTAATTAATAGTAGAATAGAACAACAGTATGTACAGGGTGTATCTCACATGGCGTGAACCAGACTAGGCCTCAATTAAAGATTTGTTTGCCCAAAATGGCTGTATTTCAAATACCTGAATATAACCCAAATATATAAAGGGTGTATCTCACAATGACATATGCAGCAAAGGCTGCCAGATAAACTTTTTTTGCCCAAACGGGTGTTTGTTTAATAACTGAATATATCAGCAGTATATCCCCGGAATTTCAAACGTCAAGATGCTGCAAGGCCTGAAATATTGTGTATTTTGCCCCCAAAAGGGTGTTTTATTAATAGAAGAATATAAGCCCTGTATATACAGTACAGACCAAAAGTTTGGACACACCTTCTTATTCAAAGAGTTTTCTTTATTTTCATGACTATAAAAATTGTAGATTCACACTGAAGGCATCAAAACTATGAATTAACACATGTGGAATTATATACATAACAAAAAAGTGTGAAACAACAGAAAATATGTCATATTCTAGGTTCTTCAAAGTAGCCACCTTTTGCTTTGATAATGTCAGGACTCGAACCCGTGGCCAGTCATGTCCCAGGCGATAGCTCTACCGACTAGGCTACCGTCTCTCCTTGGACTATTCTCTTGCTAACTTCTAACTACCTCTCTTGTCCTTGCCTTGACCTGCTGATTATTCCAATCTCTTGCACCTGCTACTTCCCTATAAAACCCAGCCCTTTGCTGGTTATTGTGCCTCCAAGCCTGTAGCAAGCTTCCTCTCTGCTCCTCAACCACTATTGCTGTTTTACCCTCGTTGCCAACCCAGACCGTTTGACCTCGCTGATTTGCTGCCTGCATTGACTCACTGCTTACCACCGACCACGCCTCCGTCTACTCCTGCTGTTAACTCGCTGCCCTCTCTGCTGCCGACCCGGACTGATCGACCACGCTAACTGCCTCCTGCTTCTGCGGGCCATTGCCACTGGACTCCATACTTCCAGCTCGGGTGTCCTCTGACTCAGGTGAGCCTCAATTGACACTACCACCCTAACAGAATAACCAGCCTAAAAAAAAAAATGGAGTCCGTAATGGCCACCCTGCGCAAGCAGGTGTCTGAGCTGCAAGAGTTCGGCACCACCTACCAGGAGAAATTTTCACTACTCCAAGGCCAGGTACAGAGTCAACAGGGGGAGATCATTGAGCTCCAACGGCAACTCCTGGACGTACGCGGCGCGGCTGCAGACACCCGCATGCCACTACCCTCGAAATTCAATGGAGATCGTCGCCAGTACCGGGGCTTTCTCAATCAGTGCCGTATCTACTTCCGGATGCATCCGGCCCCCTTTTCCACTGACGAGAAGAAAGTATTGTTCATTGTTAACCTCTTGACGGACGAGGCCCTGGCATGGGCGTCTCCATACGTGGAAATCGATAGCCGTCTGCTGCACGATCTGGATGTTTTCATCACAGCTATGAGCCAGGTCTTTGATAACCCCAATCGTTGTGCGACAGCTGAGGCAAGACTACACAGTCTTCGACAGGGAAGACGCTCTGTCGCCGAGTACGCCGCCGAGTTCCGCCGCTGGGTCTCAGACACCAACTGGAATCCAGCTGCTCAAAGGAGCCAATTTCGGCGAGGTCTATCGGAGGCGATCAAAGATTAACTTGCCAGACTTGAAGCCCCGGATGATTTGGACGACTTCATTCAGGTGTGTGTCCGTATTGATCAGAGGCTCACCGAGAGAAGGAAAGAAAGGCTCTGGTTCCAAGGCGACAGACCCACTTACTCTTTCTCCTCTACTACCCAGCAGGTCGCCCAACCTCCCATCGAGCCGATGCTGGTTGACGCAGTGCGCAAGACTCTGTCCGTAGCAGAAAAAGAACGACGACTGGCCGAAGGCCTCTGCCTCTACTGTGGGGAGCCAGGGCACATTGCCATCAAATGCCCCAACAAATCCCGCAGAACCATTGCCGTCACTAAACTGCGAGAGCAGCGGCAGGCCGCAATCCCACCGGTGACGGCAGAGACAACTGAGTTAGCAGCCACCGGGTCCCACTTCACCATTCCAATTGTCATTACCATCGGGGATCGACGACTTCTCTGTTCTGCAATGCTCGACTCCGGAGCTGGCAACAATTTTATGGATCTAACTTTTGCTCACGAGAACAACATTCCGCTTGTAACCAAGACAGCCCCCATCGATCTGGAAACGGTGGATGGGTCTCCACTCTCCTCGGGACCAGTTACACATCAGACCGCAGATTTACAGCTCCACATTAAAACCGACCACCACGAGACCATCCACTTCTCTTTGATTGCCTCCCCCAAGTTTCCGGTGATCTTGGGCATCCCGTGGTTAGCCACTCACAACCCGTCGGTGGACTGGGAAACCCGCTGTCTACAGTTCACATCCGAGTTCTGCTCTTCGAACTGTCTGCATGAACCTGCTTCCCCAATGCCCAAAGAATCTTTCATCTCGGAACCAACTGTCAAGGAGCTGTTGCCTCCACAATATAGCGAGTTTCAGGATGTCTGCGACAAAAAAAACGCAGACAAGCTGCCCCCGCATCGACCATACGACTGCCCAATTGAATTATTACCTGGGGCTGAAATACCCTTCGGCAGCATCTACTCCCTCTCGGAGCCTGAACTCAAGGCCCTGAAGGACTACTTGGACGAGGACCTAAAGAAGGGCTTCATTCGACCCTCCACCTCCCCTGCGGGAGCACCCTTCTTCTTCGTGGAGAAAAAAGACTCCTCTCTACGCCCTTGCATTGACTACCGCAAGCTGAATGATGTTACGGTAAAAAAACGTTACCCTCTCCCCCTGATTTCGGAACTTCTCGAGAGACTCCGGGCAGCGAAGGTGTTTACGAAACTCGATCTTCGAGGGGCCTATAATCTTGTTCGCATTCGCCCGGGGATGAATGGAAGACCGCCTTTCGCACACGATACGGACATTTTGAATACCTAGTTATGCCCTTCGGACTTTGCAATGCCCCAGCCACTTTCCAACATTTCATTAATGACGTCCTTAGGGACATGCTAGATCTGTTCGTAGTGGTATACCTGGACGATATTTTAATTTTCTCAGAAAATCTCGAACAACATCGCGAACATGTCCGCAGGGTGTTACAAAGACTCCGCGAGCAGTCTCTTTACATCAAGCTCGAGAAATGCGAGTTCGAACAGACCACCACCCAGTTTCTCGGTTACATCATCTCCCCGGAAGGGCTGAGTATGGATCCTCGGAAAATTCAGGCTGTAATAGATTGGCCTCCCCCTAAGAATGAAAAGGAAATACAGAGGTTTGTCGGCTTCGCCAACTTTTACCGAAAATTCATTCGGAACTTCTCAAAAATCGTTACTCCAATTACCCAGTTAACCAAAAAGACTGTGCCCTTTTCCTGGACACCCGAAGCACAGGAAGCCTTCACCAAGCTCAAATCCCTCTTCACGTCTGCTCCAATTCTGATCCATCCTAATCCCGAACTGCCATTCACAGTCGAAGTGGACGCTTCCGACACCGCAGTAGGCGCTGTCCTATCACAACGTACGGGAGAAAAGATGCTTTTACACCCTTGCGCCTTCTTCTCTCGCCAAATGTCCCCCGCAGAAAGGAACTATGACATCGGGAATAAGGAATTGCTGGCAATCAAAGATGCCTTCTCGGAGTGGAGACATCTATTGGAGGGGGCCATCAATCCCATAACTGTGTTTACTGACCACCGAAACCTCGAATTCATCCGTTCTGCCAAGAGGCTTTCCGCCAGACAAGCCAGATGGAGCCTTTTTTTTTCTCGATTCAATTTCATTATCACATATCGCCCGGGGTCGAAGAATGGCAAAGCAGATGCCCTTTCCAGGATGTTCTCTGAACCTTCACAGGACAACAAGGGCCAAGCCAGCATTCTACCCGAGAAAAAGGTCTTGGGAGCTACCTACCCAAAGCAACTCCTGGGGTCAATCAAGAAGGCTAATGAAAAGGACCCCTTCCTCACCCACCCAGCAGAAGACGTCAACCTCACCCTCAAGGGTGGCTTCTGGGTATACCTGGATCGACAACTGTACGTACCAGAAATGGCACGGCTCGAGGTACTAAAATATAACCACGATACCAAGTTGGCTGGCCATCCAGGTACAAGAAAGACCCAGGAACTCCTGTCCCGCTCCTTCTGGTGGCCGTCATATAAGGAAAATACTAAAAGGTTTGTCTCCTCATGCACGGTCTGTGCCCGCAACAAGACTCCCCGCTCTTCACCCGTGGGGCTGCTGCGACCACTCCCCATCCCCTCCAGCCCTTGGGGTTCAATTTCTATGGACTTTGTAGTTGACCTACCCCCTTCAAAAGGGATAAACACCATCTTGGTTGTCGTGGACCGCCTTACCAAGATGGCACATTTCATCCCCTGCAAGGGCCTACCCACCGCCAAACAGACGGCTGACCTGGTATTGCGTGAAATCTTTAGGTTACACGGGGTTCCGGATGATGTGGTCTCTGACCGAGGAGTGCAATTCACCTCTAAATTCTGGAAAGACTTCTGCCTGGCCCTTGGGATCACGGTAAACCTGTCCTCCGCCTTCCATCCCCAGTCTAATGGGCAGACAGAGAGAACGAACCAGACCCTCGAGCAGTACCTACGTTGTTTCATCACTTATTTGCAGGATGACTGGTTGGACCACCTTCCTACGGCCGAGTTTTCCTACAATAATGCGGAACACAGTTCCACTCATTACAGTCCTTTCTACGCCAACACTGGCCTGCATCCAGCTTTCATCCCACGCCTGCCCATCACTTCCACGGTTCCAGCTGTGGCCGAACGCCTGGCAAATTTACAAGAGGCACAAGAGAACATTTCCAATAATCTCCTTGAGGCTCAGAGACACTTTAAGCGGGCGACAGACAAACATCGTAGACCCGCTCCGGACTTTCAGATAGCTCTCTGCTCAGAAACTGGGCCAAAAATACTTGGGGCCTTTCCGGATCTCTGGTCGGATTAATGAAGTCACCTTCCGACTGGACCTCCCACATTCCATCAGGGTGCACCCAGTCTTCCATTGCTCTCTTCTCAAGCCGTTTGTAGAGAACACCTTCCCTGGCCGCCATCGTCCCCCCCCCCACCACCAGTAAGGGTACAAGGCGAAGAGGAGTACATTGTCTCTAAGATCCTTGACTCCAGACTCCACCGGGGCAAAATCCAATACTTGATTTCCTGGAAAGGCTATCCTCCAGAAGACAACTCCTGGGAACCGGAGGAGAACATTCATGCCCCCAGACTTGTCAGGGAGTTCCATCTGAGTCACCCAGACAAATCTTCCCCTGCGGTGCCCGGAGGTCACCTTGGAAGGGGGGGAGTACTGTCAGGACTCGAACCCGTGGCCAGTCATGTCCCAGGCGGTAGCTCTACCCACTAAGCTACCGTCTCTCCTTGGACTATTCTCTTGCTAACTTCTAACTACCTCTCTTGTCCTTTGCTGGTTATTGTGCCTCCAAGCCTGTAGCAAGCGTCCTCTCTGCTCCTCCACCACTATTACTGTTTTACCCTCGTTGCCAACCCGGACCGTTTGACCTCGCTGATTTGCCGCCTGCATTGACTCACTGCTTACCACCGACCACGCCTCCGTCTACTCCTGCTGTTACCTCGCTGCCCTCTCTGCTGCCGACCCGGACTGATCGACCACGCTAACTGCCTCCTGCTTCTGCGGGCCATTGCCACTGGACTCCATACTTCCAGCTCGGGTGTCCTCTGACTCAGGTGAGCCTCAATTGACACTACCACCCTAACAGATAACTGCTTTGCACACTCTTGGCATTCTCTTGATGAGCTTCAAGAGGTAGTCACCTAAAATGGTTTTCACTTCGCAGGTGTGCCCTGTCAGGTTTAATAAGTGGGATTTCTTGCCTTATAAGATTGGGACCATCAGTTGCGAGGGTTGGGACCATCAGTTGCGTTGTGGAGAAGTCAGGTGGATACACAGCTGATAGGCCTACTGAATAGACTGTTAGAATTTGTATTATGGCAAGAAAAAAGCAGCTAAGTAAAGAAAAACGAGCGGTCATCATTACTTTAAGAAATGAAGGTCAGTCAGTCCGAAAAATTGGGAAAACTTTGAAAGTGTCCCCATGTGCAGTCACAAAAACCATCAAGCGCTACAAAGAAACTGTCTCACATGCGGACCGCCCCAGGAAAGGAAGACCAAGAGTCACCTCTGCTGCGGAGGATAAGTTCATCCGAGTCACCAGCCTCAGAAATCGCAGGTTAACAGCAGCTCAGATTAGAGACCAGGTCAATGCCACACAGAGTTCTAGCAGCAGACACATCTCTAGAACAACTGTTAAGAGGAGACTGTGTGAATCAGGCCTTCATGGTAGAATATCTGTTAGGAAACCACTGCTAAGGACAGGCCACAAGCAGAAGAGACTTGTTTGGGCTAAAGAACACAAGGAATGGACATTAGACCAGTGGAAATCTGTGCTTTGGTCTGATGAGTCCAAATTTGAGATCTTTGGTTCCAACCACCGTGTATTTGTGCGACGCAGAAAACGTGAATGGATGGACTCTACATGCCTGGTTCCCACAGTGAATCATGGTGGAGGAGGTGTGATGGTGTGGGGGTACTTTGCTGGTGACACTGTTGGGGATTTATTCAAAATTGAAGGCATACTGAACCAGCATGGCTACCACAGCATCTTGCAGCGGCATGCCATTCCATCCGGTTTGTGTTTAGTTGGACCATCATTTATTTTTCAACATGCCAGTGACCCCAAACACACCTCCAGGCTGTGTAAGGGCTATTTGACCATGAAGGAGAGTGATGGGGTGCTGCACCAGATGACCTGGCCTTTACAGTCACCGGACCTGAACCCAATCGAGATGGTTTGGGGTGAGCTGGACCGCAGAGTGAAGGCAAAAGGGCCAACAAAAGCTAAGCATCTCTGGGAACTCCTTTAAGACAGTTGGAAGGCCATTTCAGGTGACTACCTCTTAAAGCTCATCAAGAGAATGCCAAGAGTGTGCAAAGCAGTAATCAAAGCAAAAGGTGGCTACTTTGAAGAACCTAGAATATGACATATTTTCAATGTTTTCACACTTTTTTGTTATCCATATAATTCCACATGTGTTAATTCATAGTTTTGATGCCTTCCGTGTGAATCTACAATTTTTATAGTCATGAAAATAAAGAAAACTCTTTGAATGAGAAGGTGTGTCCAAACTTTTGGTCTGTACTGTATATATACAGGGTGTATCTAACACGGCCTTACCCAAACTAGGCATCAATAAAGATTTGTGCACCAAATGGCGGTATTTAACATTTCTGAATATAATCCAAATATATAAAGGGTGTATCCACAATTACATATGCAGCAAAGGCTGCCAAACAAACTTTTTTTGCCCAAACAGGTGTTTGTTTAATAACTGAATATGGCAGCAGTATATAACCTTGGAATTTCAAACGTCAAGATGCTGCAAGGCCTGAAAAATTGTGTATTTTGCACAAAAAAAGGTGTTTTAGTAATAAAAGAATCAAACCCCTGTATTTAAAGGGTGTATCTCACACGCTCTGAACCAGACTACGCCTTTTTTTAATTTTGTTTGCCCAAAATGGCTGTATTTCAAATACGTGAATAGAAAACCTGTATATACAGGGTGTATCTCACACGCCCTGATCCACACTAGGACGCCATCAAAGAATTGTGCCCAAAATGGCTTTATTTCAATTAACTGAATAGAAAGACAGTATGTAAAGGTGGTATCTCACAATGACATCTGCAGCAAAGGCTGCCAACAAATTTTAATTTTTTTGCCCAAACACCCAATGGGTGTTTGTTTAATAACTGAATTTGACAGCAGTATATAACCCTGGAATTTCACAGGTGCTGATGCTGCAAGGCCAGAAAAATAGTGGAATCCGGCAAAAAAATGTGTTTTCAAAAATCAAGAAAATGATGGCTGTATTTCTAGCTTAAATTGCACACTGACTAATCCAGATGTATATTGCCAAAAAAGTGTTTTTTTGGTAACAGAATATGAAAGCTGTATATATTAAACTTGAATTTAACACTTGCAGATCTGGAAAATAGTGTTTTTGGCAAAAAAGTGTGTTTTTAAAAACCCAGAAAATGATGGCTGTATGTCTAGCTTAAATTGCACACTGACTAAGCCTGCAAATGCAACAGATGTTGTAAATTGCCCCAAAAAATTTGATTTTCAGTGTCCCAAAAGCTCAGATGCAGAGTATATATCTGTAAAGAATAAATCAAGGCAACTGGATGTACTGTAGATTTCTTGAAAACGTTTCACTCGTTCTTCCAACAAGCTTTCTCAATTCTTAGTGATGTACAAAAATTCTGGGAATAAATATGTAACTGAATCCACATCTGGTAATTATACCCAACATTGGGTCAAAGGTGTTGATTCCATTATCCTAATTGGAGTCAGTAGGTGATAAAGACTTCCCAGAAAAAGGTGTCAAGACAGCATTGTATGTGGCAGACAATAGATGTCTAACCCCCCCACCTCTATTCAAGCTTGGCTTCTCCATTTTTACGTAGATGGCCTCCTTCACGCCTCGTTTGTACCAATCGGCCTCCTTATCCAAAACACGTACTTGACTGTCTTCAAAGGTGTGACCTGTTCCTTTTAGATGTAAGTACACGGCTGAATTTTGACCAGAGGTTTTGTCTCTTCTATGCTGAGCCATACGCTGATGTAGTTGTTGTTTTGTTTCGCCGATATACAGTTCTGAGCATTCCTCATTGCACTGGACTGCATACACAATGTTGTCCATCTTGTGTTTAGGCGTTGGGTCTTTGGGGTGAACCAGTTGTTGCCTCAGTGTGTTGAGGGGTTTAAAGCAAACAGGAATGTGATGTTTATTAAGTTTGAGTTTGGGGGTTAGGTGGGGGGGGGGGTTAGACATCTATTGTCTGCCACATACAATGCTGTCTTGACACCTTTTTCTGGGAAGTCTTTATCACCTACTGACTCCAATTAGGATAATGGAATCAACACCTTTGACCCAATGCTGGGTATAATTACCAGATGTGGATTCAGTTACATATTTATTCCCAGAATTTTTGTACAATCACTCAGAATTGAGAAAGCTCGTTGGAAGAACGAGTTAAACATTTTCAAGAAATCTACAGTACGTCCAGTTGCCTTGATTTATTCTTTACAGGTATATACCATGACCTGGATAAATGAGAACTTTCACACTCAGATGCAGAGTGCTAGTGCACTGAGCTTGCATAAAATGGCCGCCGCCGCCCACCTAACTGACTTATAAAAGTTATTTTTTTTCGGTCACTGGGCTCAGGGCAGGATAAAAAAATTGTGCCCTGCACCCACAAAACACAATGTATGCAGATCGCTGAGTTAGATTCAGGTTTTAAGCAAAGATTCAGTCCTATTCTCTCCCTGAAATCACTAGCAGCATCCTCTCCCTACACTAAGCACAGCAGAGTGACGTGCAGAGCTACGTGACTCCAGCTTATATAGAGGCCGGGTCACATGCTACACTGGCCAATCACAGCCAGTTGGAAGGTGACTTTCTTCAAGGCGAGGGGGAGCACAGCCAAACCTCCCCAAGGAGCCAGTTGGCTTCTAAGGTCAGACAGTTAAACACTTGTTGATTAGCTGCTCTGCAGCCTTTCAAAAAGCGCCGAACACCGAACCCAAACTTTTACTGAAATGTTCAGGTTCGGGGTCCAAAAATCCTAAAGTTCGGTACGAACCCGAACTTTACAGTTCGGGTTCTCTCAACCCTATTCATAAGGAATTATAACTCACCGACATAAACCAGATACACATTTGTGCCCCTGTGGCCACGATGAACAGGCCCATGGTCATAGTTTGGTGGTGGGATGCCAGGGAGGGGAATATACATATCTCCCCACAGAAACCAAATCACGGTACCATGCTTGGACTCTACTGGTAGCCGGAAACCCAGGCGGATCCATTGGTCCCAGAACCACCTCCCTGCGACATTCTGTTCTAGAGCCATGAGCCCCAATCGGTTTTATGGCTCATGTGCTGGCAGAGGGGGGATGGACCCCTCCCAGAGGCCAGGAGGGGAGGGGCCAGCTACAGGTTAAAAGGCTTGTGCCAGCAAGTGGGCGTGTCTTTTTCTGAAGGGGGGTCATGCTGCATCAGGTGTTTGGAAGGGACCTGGAAATGGCTGACATCACTTCCTCCCAGGTAATGACGCCCAAGGATTACAACCACTATTATCCATCACAACCCAAAGGACACATATACCTGGTAAACTGACTTTTTGCTCTGTTCAGTCCTGTGTGTACCATACTACCTGTATTTGTAACCTCAGACCACTGTATATATTGTTTGTGTGTATATTGTTATTTCTAGGGAGCCCTTAAGGTGATTAAATATATAATTTAATCTTGTGCTGTCTTGTATTACGAATCCCCACGTCCGTGTTTCGGCCTAGTAATACGCTACCGCAGGTTGGTTTCTTACTCTATTTAATCCCGTTAGCGGACCGGGCTTATATCAAACAAGAAACTGGTGGCAGTCTTCCTGGGCTGAGTACGCGCTGTTTCACTGGGGCAGTGAAAAGGCTCTCGCAGCTTGTTGCCTCTCTGTGTCTGTGTGGACAGGAAGAGTCTGTGAAAACTGTACCAAGACTTACCTCACCCGCTCCTCCAGGAGGGCGTAACGTCACACCTTGGCAACCCGTGACCATACCTTATCTCGCTGGCTCTACAAAGTTGACGTCCGACGTTAGTTGAGGTACGGTATTCGTCACATATTGGTGGCAGCAAAGTGGGATTGAGATACTAGTGTGTGTGAGTGTGGGACCCATATTCCCAGACGCTAAAGACTGCCAGCAGTAACTTTTGCCACTGGAGTCTTAAGATCAGCTTAACACTAGACAGTCTGAGTGCAAATACAATAAGGTGTGTGTGCATCAGGTTGCAGTCTGTGTGTCATGGAACCATGAACCAGACGTACAACAAGAGATAAGTGGAAATAAGAAGGCTTTATTGAAAACCAAGCTGTAGGGCAAAAGTCCAAACGGATGGCTAAACCGAAGCAGGGTCTTGCGAAGCCAGAGGTCAGGAACCAGAAGGGTAGTCAGACGAAGCCTGGATCAGGAACCAGCAGGGTAGTCAGACGAAGCCTGGATCAGGAACCAGCAGGGTAGTCAGACGAAGCCAGGATCAGGAACCAGAGGCAGCAGCAGTCTTGGAAGCATGTGAACACAGGAGGACCAAGCAAGGAACTGAAGCCACAGACCTCCTATATATATGAGCTAGGCATCCAGCTCCTCCCAGTGGGAAGGAGAAGCCGCAGGGTGGGAGGCTACAAGAAACCCAGAAACCAAGATGGCCGCCAGCACATGTCAAACGAAGGAGAACAGCAAGAAGGTAAGACCATGACAGTACCTCCCCCTCAAGGGCCCCTCCTCCGCGGAGTAAAGAACGGTTTCTGAGGGAAGCGTGCGTGGAAGGCTCGGAGCAAGGCAGGAGCATGGACATCTGCGGAGGGAACCCAGGAACGCTCCTCTGGACCATAACCACGCCAATGGACCAAAAACTGCACCTGACCGCGGACCAGGCGTGAGTCCAGGATATTGCTCACCTCATACTCCTCATGATTGCCCACTTGGACCGGACGAGGCCGAGGAACCGAGGAAGTGAAACGATTACACACCAGTGGCTTCAACAGGGAGACATGAAACACGTTGGAGATCCGCATGCCAGGAGGAAGCGCAAGGGCATAGGCTACCGGGTTTACCCTGCGAAGCACTCGGAAGGGACCAACAAAGCGAGGCGCCAGCTTGGGAGTGGGCACTCGAAGATTGAGGTTGCGGGTGGACAACCATACGCGGTCTCCGACCTGGTAGGAAGGAGCGGGCGCTCGTCTGCGATCAGCCTGGAGTTTCTGGCGCTGCGCAGAGACCTCAAGGGACCTCTGGATCTGTACCCAAGAAGCACGTAGGACGGAAAGGTGATCCTCCACAGCCGGAATATCCTGGGGAGAGAATACCTCCGGTAACACGGCAGGTTGGAACCCATAATTGGCCATGAAGGGAGACGTCCCAGAGGAAGAGTTCACCGCCGTGTTCCTGGCAAACTCAGCCCAAGGCAGGAGGTCAACCCAATTGTCTTGGTGATCGGAGACATAGCAACGAAGGAATTGCTCCAAGGCCTGATTGGATCGTTCTGCGGCCCCATTGGACTGAGGGTGGTAGGCCGAGGAGAGATGAATCCCCAACTGGGAGCAAAAGGCGCGCCAGAACCTGGACACAAACTGACTCCCCCGATCCGACACAATCTCCTTGGGCAAACCTACAACCGGAAAACCTCCCTGGCAAAAATCGTGGCCAACTCTTGTGCAGAGGGTAACTTCTTGAGAGGAACACAGTGGCACATTTTGGAAAACCGATCCACAATCATGAGAATGACCGTATGGCCTCGGGATGCAGGGAGGTCCACAATGAAATCCATCCCCAGGTGTGACCATGGACGCTCCCCGGTGGCTATGGGTTGCAAAAGGCCCAACGGAAGGTGCCGAGGGGACTTACTCTGGGCACAAACGGAGCATGCCGCTACATATGCGGCGATGTCGGAACGTAGAGAAGGCCACCAGAACAGACGTGAAACAGCCCAGGACAGCTGATTCTTTCCAGGATGCCCCGCGGCCTTGGAGTTATGGTAGGTTCGCAACAACCGAGTGCGCAACTCCTCAGGCACAAAACATCTGCCGTTGGGTCTCCCAGAGGGAGCACCAGATTGAGCCGCCAAAATCTGCTCACCCAGGGGAGAGGTCAGGCTGGTGCGAATGGCGGCCAGGATCTGATTCGGAGGTATGACCGAAGTCGGAATCGACTCCTCCCCGGACAGCTCGGAGTACTGCCGTGATAAGGCATCCGCTCTGATGTTCTTGGAACCGGGTAGGTAGGAGACCACGTAATTAAAACGTGACAAGAACAGAGCCCATCTGGCCTGACGTGGTGTCAATCTCTTGGCCTCAGAGAGGTAGGTCAGATTCTTGTGGTCCGTCAGGATGAGAACCGGAACCACCGAGCCCTCGAGCAAGTGCCTCCATTCTTTAAGGGCCTGCACGATGGCCAATAACTCCCTGTCACCAATCTGATAGTTGCACTCCGCGGAAGACAGTTTCCGGGAGTAAAACCCACAAGGAAGCAGAGGACCCTCTGGTGTTCTACGCTGAGACAGAAGGGCGCCTACTCCCGTCTCAGACGCGTCCACCTCGAGGACAAACGGCAACCCAGGGTTGGGATGCGACAGAATCGGAGCCGACACAAAGGCGGACTTTAGAGCCTCAAAAGCTCGGATGGCCTCGAGCGGCCAGACCTGGGGATTACTGCCCTTCCTGGTCAGATCCGTGAGAGGCTTGGCTAGCATGGAAAAGTCCCTGATGAACTTCCGATAATAATTGGCGAAGCCCAAAAAGCGCTGCAGGGCACGAAGACCACTGGGCTGGGGCCACTGTAAGACAGCCGAAACCTTCTCAGGATCCATGGAGAACCCCTCAGCGGAAATGATGTAACCTAAGAAGGTTACCTGGGATCGGTGAAACTCGCATTTCTCAAGCTTACCGAACAGCTTGTTCTCTCGTAACTGTTGCAACACTCGTCTGACATCCAGAATGTGGGCCTCCATGGATTCAGAATATACCAAGATGTCATCCAAATAGACCACCACACACTGCTGCAACAGGTCACGGAAAACATCGTTGATGAATTCCTGGAAGACTGCGGGCGCATTGCACAACCCAAAGGGCATAACCAAGGATTCATAATGACCGATCCTGGTGTTAAACGCGGTCTTCCACTCATCGCCCGCCTTGATCCTTACCAGGTTATATGCCGCCCTCAGGTCGAGTTTGGTAAAGACCGTGGCCCCTTTGAGGCGATCGAACAGCTCGGAAATCAAGGGTATCGGGTAAGCGTTCTTGATCGTGATGCGATTGAGACCCCTGTAATCGATGCAAGGCCTCAACTCACCGCCCTTCTTTTTCACAAAGAAAAATCCAGCCCCTGCCGGGGACGAGGATTTGCGAATGTGTCCGCGTGAAAGCGCCTCCCTCACGTACTCCTCCATGGCCTCATTCTCCGCTACCGACAGTGGATAGACTTTGCCACGAGGAGGAACGGCACCAGATTGTAACTCTATGGCACAATCGTATGGGCGGTGCGGAGGTAGGGCAACCGCACGCACCTTATCGAATACATCCCGGTACTCCTCGTATTCAGGAGGCAACAGAGAGTCCGAGGAAGTACACAGCAACTTGACAGGCCCATGGATGCAACTAGCCCCACACTGCGGTGACCACGAGAGGATCTCGGCCGATCTCCAATCGAAAGTCGGATTATGCTTCTGGAGCCAGGGGTGCCCCAAGACCACCGAGTAGTGTGGAGATGAAATAACCTGGAGACCGACCGACTCTCTGTGAACAGCACCAATGGCCATCCCCACTGGAAGGGTCTCCTGAGTCACGTGTGGCGGCAGAAGGGGTCTGCCGTCTATCGCCTCAAGAGCCAGTGGGGAACCTCGAGGCTGCAGAGGAATGGAATTGGCGGCAGCGAACACACTATCAATGAACAAACCACCAGCACCAGAGTCCACCAACGCCTGGGTCGTCACCGAGCCCCCGACCCAGGAGAGGACAACAGTAATCAGTGGTTTGTCAACACGGGAAACCGGGGACGAGGAGACTCCACCCAAGATCTGCCCCCGACAGGATCTCAGGTGCGAGCGTTTCCCGGACGGTTCGGGCATGCCAACCGAAAATGCCCACCGAGACCACAGTACATGCATCGGCCCTCGCGTCTCCGGAGTACCCTCTCCCCCTCGGACAGGCGAGCAAACCCCAGCTGCATGGGTTCACCCCCAGACAAGTCATCCCCAGGAGGCGTGGGAGGAGAGGGAGGCACGGGTGGGACAGCAAACGTAGGCGCCAATCTGTTAGAAGACCTCCGCAGGCTCTCCTTAAAGGAAGGTCTCTCCCTGAGTCTGGTGTCAATCAAAATCAGGAAAGAAATAAGAGACTCGAGCTCCACTGGTAGGTCCTTAGCTGCAACCTCATCCTTCAAGGCATCCGAGAGACCATGAGAGAAAGCAGCGACCAGAGCCTCATTATTCCAGCCCACCTCTGCTGCCAGGGTACGAAACTCAATGGCGTATTCAGCTACGGATCGTGAACCCTGTCTGATGGACATAAGGAGCTTCGCAGCAGAGGCGGCACGAGCCGGCACATCGAATACCTTCCGAAGAGAAGCAACAAAACCGGAAAACTCGGCAACCACTGGATTGTTGTTCTCCCATAAAGGGCTGGCCCAGGCCAAGGCCTTGTCCGAGAGCAGCGAGATCAAGAAGCCCACCTTTGATCTCTCAGTAGGAAAGGCATGGGGCAGCAACTCGAAATAAATGCCCACCTGGTTAAGGAAACCTCAGCACTGAGTTGGCTCTCCCCCAAAGCGCTGTGGAAGGGGGGCAGAACCGGTCATACCCCGAAACACCGCAGGCGCAGCAACAGGTGTCGGGGTAGACTCTGGCGCAACAACCGGAGCGGCAGTAGGAGCGGGCCCAGGAGCGACAACCAACCCATCGGCAACGGAAGCTAAATGAGCCGTGCGTTCAAGCAGGGTTTGCAACGCCACAGCGAACCGACCCAACAGGTGATCCTGCTGATCAAGTCTGGCAACCAGCGTAGGTAGCGAGGATGGCCCTGTACCGTCAGAATTCATGGCTTGGTCCTAATGTCATGGAACCATGAACCAGACGTACAACAAGAGATAAGTGGAAATAAGAAGGCTTTATTGAAAACCAAGCTGTAGGGCAAAAGTCCAAACGGATGGCTAAACCGAAGCAGGGTCTTGCGAAGCCAGAGGTCAGGAACCAGAAGGGTAGTCAGACGAAGCCTGGATCAGGAACCAGCAGGGTAGTCAGACGAAGCCTGGATCAGGAACCAGCAGGGTAGTCAGACGAAGCCAGGATCAGGAACCAGAGGCAGCAGCAGTCTTGGAAGCATGTGAACACAGGAGGACCAAGCAAGGAACTGAAGCCACAGACCTCCTATATATATGAGCTAGGCATCCAGCTCCTCCCAGTGGGAAGGAGAAGCCGCAGGGTGGGAGGCTACAAGAAACCCAGAAACCAAGATGGCCGCCAGCACATGTCAAACGAAGGAGAACAGCAAGAAGGTAAGACCATGACACTGTGTCAGTGATCATCCATGGCAACGATCACCAGTATCACAAGAAGCAAGGCTAAGGAGATGGCCGATGCTAGGAACGGTGGCGGGCAGGACGCAGTCCAGATAGGGGACTAAGAGGAGTTGGAAGGTGACTTTCTTCAAGGCGAGGGGAAGCACAGCCAAAGCTCCCCAAGGAGCCAGTTGCCGGTGGTTAGGCCCGCGGTGGGCCGCACTCCACCTGCCCACCCCTCCAGCCAGCTCATTTGCTCTCCAAAATGGTGCCCTAGAATGTTTACAGGCCGGAGACCAGGCTTCCTACGAAATCCTGATGGCAGCTGCAGAGCATTGCGAGCAAGCAGAGGCTGCAGAGCAGCTACAAATGCTCCAGCTCCAACTCCAGTAGCCCTCCCCAGCCCAATGTGAGTTGCCAGAGATCTGGATTCCCAAATTACAGGTGGAGGACTTCCCTCTGCTGGACAAAGATGGGGATTTGGACACTTTCTTGTTGGCGTTGAGATTGCCTGCCATCAGTACCAGCTGCTAGAGGACCAGTGGGTCAGATTCTTAACACAACATCTCAGGGGAAAAGCCTCTGGCTCAGGCTCTGGTCCGGCAGTATAACTTAACCCCTGAGTAGGGATGAGCGAACTCGAACTATATAGTTCGGGTTCGTACCGAATTTTGGGGTGTCCGTGACACGGACCCGAACCCGGACATTTTCGTAAAAGTCCGGGTTCGGTGTTCGTCGCTTTCTTGGCGCTTTTGTGACGCTTTCTTGGCGCTTTTTAAAAGGCTGCAAAGCAGCCAATCAACAAGCATCATACTACTTGCCCCAAGAGGCCGTCACAGCCATGCCTACTATTGGCATGGCTGTGATTGGCCAGAGCACCATGTGACCCAGCCTCTATTTAAGCTGGAGTCACATAGCGCCACCCGTCACTCTGCTCTGATTAGCGTAGGGAGAGGTTGCAGCTGCGACAGTAGGGCGAGATTAGGCAGATTAACTCCTTCAAAGGACTTGATTAATTGATCGATCTGCAGCTGTGCATCATTGAGCTGCTGAAATTCAATTGCTCACTGTTTTTAGGCTGCCCAGACCGTTTGTCAGTCACTTTTTTCTGGGGTGATCGGCGGCAATTTTGTGTCTTGTGGTGCGCCAGCACAAGCTGCGACCAAGTGCATTTAACCCTCAATGGTGTGGTTGTTTTTTGGCTAAAGCCTACATCAGGGTGAAGCTGTCACACCAAGTGCATTTAACCAGCAATAGTCTGTTTATTTTTTGGCCATATACTACATCAGGGGCAAGCTGCGCCTGTCACCAAGTGCATTTAACCCTCAATGGTGTGGTTGTTTTTTGGCTAAAGCCTATATCAGGGTGAAGCTGTCACACCAAGTGCATTTAACCAGCAATAGTCTGTTCATTTTTTGGCCATATACTACATCAGGGGCAAGCTGCGCCCGTCACCAAGTGCATTTAACCCTCAGTAGTGTGGTTGGTCAAGCTGTCACACCAAGTGCATTTAACCAGCAATAGTCTGTTCATTTTTTGGCCATATACTACATCAGGGGCAAGCTGCGCCCGTCACCAAGTGCATTTAACCCTCAGTAGTGTGGTTGGTCAAGCTGTCACACCAAGTGCATTTAACCTGCAATAGTGTGGTTATTTTTTGGCCATATCCCAGTCTAATTCTGTCAGTAAATCCATACCGGTCACCCAGCGCCTAAATACTAGGCCTCAAATTTATATCCCGCTAAATCTGTCGTTACCGCTGTACTGTTGTGGCTGGGCAAGTTATTTAGTGTCCGTCAAAGCACATTTTTTGTTCAGGGTTGAAATAAAATTCCCAATTTAGCAATTTCATAATTTAGTGGTTTCTGCTATATCAGAGCTATTTGAAATCTATCCCTAAAAGGGTACATAATATTCAAGGTGCACATAGGGTCATTCAGAATAACTTCACACACACGCTACTGTGCATTTCCAAGTCTAATTCTGTCACTAAATCCATACCGGTCACCCAGCGCCTCAATACTAGGCCTCAAATTTATATCCCGCTAAATCTGCCGTTACCGCTGTACTGTTGTGGCTGGGCAAGTTATTTAGTGTCCGTCAAAGCACATTTTTTGTTCAGGGTTGAAATACAATTCCCAATTTAGCAATTTCATAATTTAGTGGTTTCTGCTATATCAGAGCTATTTGAAATCTATCCCTAAAAGGGTATATAATATTCAAGGTGCACATAGGGTCATTCAGAATAACTTCACACACAAGCTACTGTGCATTTCCAAGTCTAATTCTGTTAGTAAATCCATACCGGTCACCCAGCGCCTAAATACTAGGCCTCAAATTTATATCCCGCTAAATCTGTCGTTACCGCTGTACTGTTGTGGCTGGGCAAGTTATTTAGTGTCCGTCAAAGCACATTTTTTGTTCTGGGTTGAAATACAATTCCCAATTTAGCAATTTCATAATTTAGTGGTTTCTGCTATATCAGAGCTATTTGAAATCTATCCCTAAAAGGGTATATAATATTCAAGGTGCACATAGGGTCATTCAGAATAACTTCACACACACGCTACTGTGCATTTCCAAGTCTAATTCTGTCAGTAAATCCATACCGGTCACCCAGCGCCTAAATACTGGGCCTCAAATTTATATCCCGCTAAATCTGTCGTTACCGCTGTACTGTTGTGGCTGGGCAAGTTATTTAGTGTCCGTCAAAGCACATTTTTTTTCAGGGTTGAAATACAATTCCCAATATAGCAATTTCATAATTTAGTGGTTTCTGCTATATCAGAGCTATTTGAAATCTATCCCTTAAAGGGTATATAATATTCAAGGTGCACATAGGGTCATTCAGAATAACTTCACACACACGCTACTGTGCATTTCCAAGTCTAATTCTGTCACTAAATCCATACCGGTCACCCAGCGCCTAAATACTAGGCCTCAAATTTATATTCAGCTGAATTTGAATACAATACATTGGGCCAAATAATATTTTTGTTGTTGTGGTGAACCATAACAATGAGGAAAACATCTAGTAAGGGACGCGGACGTGGACATGGTCGTGGTGGTGTTAGTGGACCCTCTGGTGCTGGGAGAGGACGTGGCCGTTCTGCCACATCCACACGTCCTAGTGTACCAACTACCTCAGGTCCCAGTAGCCGCCAGAATTTACAGCAATATATGGTGGGGCCCAATGCCGTTCTAAGGATGGTAAGGCCTGAGCAGGTACAGGCATTAGTCAATTGGGTGGCCGATAGTGGATCCAGCACGTTCACATTATCTCCCACCCAGTCTTCTGCAGAAAGCGCACAGATGGCGCCTGAAAACCAACCCCATCAGTCTGTCACATCACCCCCATGCATATCAGGGAAACTGTCTGAGCCTCAAGTTATGCAGCAGTCTCTTATGCTGTTTGAAGACTCTGCTATCAGGGTTTCTCAAGGTCATCCACCTAGCCCTTCCCCAGCGGTAAAAGACATAGACTGCACTGACGCACAACCACTTATGTTTCCTGATGATGAGGACATGGGAATACCACCTCAGCATGTCTCTGATGATGACGAAACACAGGTGCCAACTGCTGCGTCTTTCTGCAGTGTGCAGACTGAACAGGAGGTCAGGGATCAAGACTGGGTGGAAGACGATGCAGGGGACGATGAGGTCCTAGACCCCACATGGAATGAAGGTCGTGCCACTGACTTTCACAGTTCGGAGGAAGAGGCAGTGGTGAGACCGAGCCAACAGCGTAGCAAAAGAGGGAGCAGTGGGCAAAAGCAGAACACCCGCCGCCAAGAGACTCCGCCTGCTACTGACCGCCGCCATCTGGGACCGAGCACCCCAAAGGCAGCTTCAAGGAGTTCCCTGGCATGGCACTTCTTCAAACAATGTGCTGACGACAAGACCCGAGTGGTTTGCACGCTGTGCCATCAGAGCCTGAAGCGAGGCATTAACGTTCTGAACCTGAGCACAACCTGCATGACCAGGCACCTGCATGCAAAGCATGAACTGCAGTGGAGTAAACACCTTAAAACCAAGGAAGTCACTCAGGCTCCCCCTGCTACCTCTTCTGCTGCTGCCGCCTCGGCCTCTTCCTCCACCTCTGGAGGAACGTTGGCACCTGCCGCCCAGCAAACAGGGGATGTACCACCAACACCACCACCACCTCCGTCACCAAGCGTCTCAACCATGTCACACGGCAGCGTTCAGCTCTCCATCTCACAAACATTTGAGAGAAAGCGTAAATTCCCACCTAGCCACCCTTGATCCCTGGCCCTGAATGCCAGCATTTCTAAACTACTGGCCTATGAAATGCTGTCATTTAGGCTGGTGGACACAGACAGCTTCAAACAGCTCATGTCGCTTGCTGTCCCACAGTATGTTGTTCCCAGCCGCCACTACTTCTCCAAGAGAGCCGTGCCTTCCCTGCACAACCAAGTATCCGATAAAATCAAGTGTGCACTGCGCAACGCCATCTGTAGCAAGGTCCACCTAACCACAGATACGTGGACCAGTAAGCACGGCCAGGGACGCTATATCTCCCTAACTGCACACTGGGTAAATGTAGTGGCAGCTGGGCCCCAGGCGGAGAGCTGTTTGGCGCACGTCCTTCCGCCGCCAAGGATCGCAGGGCAACATTCTTTGCCTCCTGTTGCCACCTCCTCCTTCTCGGCTTCCTCCTCCTCTTCTTCCACCTGCTCATCCAGTCAGCCACACACCTTCACCACCAACTTCAGCACAGCCCGGGGTAAACGTCAGCAGGCCATTCTGAAACTCATATGTTTGGGGGACAGGCCCCACACCGCACAGGAGTTGTGGCGGGGCATATAACAACAGACCGACGAGTGGTTGCTGCCGGTGAGCCTCAAGCCTGGCCTGGTGGTGTGTGATAATGGGCGAAATCTCGTTGCAGCTCTGGGACTAGCCAATTTGACGCACATCCCTTGCTTGGCGCATGTGCTGAATTTGGTGGTGCAGAAGTTCATTCACAACTACCCCGACATGTCAGAGCTGCTGCATAAAGTGCGGGCCGTCTGTTCGCGCTTCCGGCGTTCACATCCTGCTGCTGCTTGCCTGTCTGCGCTACAGCGTAACTTCGGCCTTCCCGCTCACCGCCTCATATGCGACATGCCCACCAGGTGGAACTCCACCTTGCACATGCTGGACAGACTGTGCGAGCAGCAGCAGGCCATAGTGGAGTTTCAGCTGCAGCACGCACGGGTCAGTCGCACTACAGAACAGCACCACTTCACCACCAATGACTGGGCCTCCATGCGAGACCTGTGTGCCCTGTTGCGCTGTTTCGAGTACTCCACCAACATGGCCAGTGGCGATGACGCCGTTATCAGCGTTACAATACCACTTCTATGTCTCCTTGAGAAAACACTTAGGGCGATGATGGAAGAGGAGGTGGCCCAGGAGGAGGAGGAGGAGGAGGAGGAGGAGGAGGAAGAGGGGTCATTTTTAGCACTTTCAGGCCAGTCTCTTCGAAGTGACTCAGAGGGAGGTTTTTGGCAACAGCAGAGGCCAGGTACAAATGTGGCCAGCCAGGGCCCACTACTGGAGGAGGACAAGGATGAGGAGGAGGTGGAGGAGGATGAGGATGAAGCATGGTCACAGCGGGGTGGCACCCAACGCAGCTCGGGTCCATCACTGGTGCGTGGCTGGGGGGAAAGGCAGGACGATGACGATACGCCTCCCACAGAGGACAGCTTGTCCTTACCCCTGGGCAGCCTGGCACACATGAGCGACTACATGCTGCAGTGCCTGCGCAACGACAGCAGAGTTGCCCACATTTTAACCTGTGCGGACTACTGGGTTGCCACCCTGCTGGATCCACGCTACAAAGACAATGTGCCCACCTTACTTCCTGCACTGGAGCGTGATAGGAAGATGCGCGAGTACAAGCGCACGTTGGTAGACGCGCTACTGAGAGCATTCCCAAATGTCACAGGGGAACAAGTGGAAGCCCAAGGCCAAGGCAGAGGAGGAGCAAGAGGTCGCCAAGGCAGCTGTGTCACGGCCAGCTCCTCTGAGGGCAGGGTTAGCATGGCAGAGATGTGGAAAACTTTTGTCAACACGCCACAGCTAACTGCACCACCACCTGATACGCAACGTGTTAGCAGGAGGCAACATTTCACTAACATGGTGGAACAGTACGTGTGCACACCCCTCCACGTACTGACTGATGGTTCGGCCCCATTCAACTTCTGGGTCTCTAAATTGTCCACGTGGCCAGAGCTAGCCTTTTATGCCTTGGAGGTGCTGGCCTGCCCGGCGGCCAGCGTATTGTCTGAACGTGTATTCAGCACGGCAGGGGGCGTCATTACAGACAAACACAGCCGCCTGTCTACAGCCAATGTGGACAAGCTGACGTTCATAAAAATGAACCAGGCATGGATCCCATAGGACCTGTCCGTCCCTTGTCCAGATTAGACATTAACTACCTCCCCTTAACCATATATTATTGTACTCCAGGGCACTTCCTCATTCAATCCTATTTTTATTTTCATTTTACCATTATATTGCGAGGCTACCAAGTTGAATGAACCTCTCCTCTGTCTGGGTGCCGGGGCCTAAATATATGCCAATGGACTGTTCCAATGTTGGGTGACGTGAAGCCTGATTCTCTGCTATGACATGCAGACTAATTCTCTGCTGACATGAAGCCAGATCCTCTGTTACGGGACCTCTCTCCTCTGCCTGGGTGCTGGGCCTAAATATCTGACAATGGACTGTTGCAGTGGTGGCTGACGTGAAGCCTGATTTTCTGCTATGACATGCAGACTGATTCTCTGCTGACATGAAGCCAGATCCTCTGTTACGGGACCTCTCTCCTCTGCCTGTGTGCTGGGCCTAAATATATGCCAATGGACTGTTGCAGTGGTGGCTGACGTGAAGCCTCATTCTCTGCTATGACATGCAGACTAATTCTCTGCTGACATGAAGCCAGATTGTCTGTTACGGGACCTCTCTCCTCTGCCTGGGTGCTGGGCCTAAATTTATGAAAATGGACTCTTACAGTGGTGGGTGACGTGAAGCCTGATTCTCTGCTATGACATGAAGACTGATTCTCTGCTATGACATGAAGACTGATTCTCTGCTGACATGAAGCCAGATTGTCTGTTATGGGACCTCTCTCCTCTGCCTGGGTGCTGGGCCTAAATTTATGAAAATGGACTCTTACAGTGGTGGGTGACGTGAAGCCAGATTCTCTGCTATGGGACCTCTGTCCAATTGATTTTGGTTAATTTTTATTTATTTAATTTTTATTTTAATTCATTTCCCTATCCAAATTTGTTTGCAGGGGATTTACCTACATGTTGCTGCCTTTTGCAGCCCTCTAGCCCTTTCCTGGACTGTTTTACAGCCTTTTTAGTGCCGAAAAGTTCGGGTCCCCATTGACTTCAATGGGGTTCGGGACGAAGTTCGGATCGGGTTCGGATCCCGAACCCGAACATTTTCGGGAAGTTCGGCCGAACTTCTCGAACCCGAACATCCAGGTGTCCGCTCAACTCTACCCCTGAGTTGTACCAGAAAAAGATCTGCAGTTTGAAGTGGGGTCCTACTAGGGTTGCCACCTTTTCTTCAAGCCAAACCCGAACACTTTAGCACTTTGCGGCAATTTTTGGGTAAAGTATACACTATGCACATATTTTGTAATTACTGTAAATAATATTGTAGGTAATCACAAGGTATCACAATACATATGGAGTTAATCACAACTTTCCAAATTTTGTACTTAAAAAATACAATATTTGTGCTCTGATGGACTCTTTATATAGGAAATGTTATTACCTATACAAAAGGCATGTTTTATGTGAAATACTAACAAATGCCCCCTTCCAAATAATATTTTTTATTAAACACTTCAAATACTTTTTTTTTTTTTTTGAAGTTCAGAGGTCCAGGTGTGTGGACAAGGACGGCAGTCCCGGCTTTGGTCACAGAGGTCGACTCCCAGACGAAAAGAAGAAGAAACTGCTCCACATGCAGTCTGACGGAGAATGCTTTCTCCCACGCTCCCTCTCTCTCTCTCTGATGTCACTTCCTCTCACTAGCAGAGAGAAGGAGGGAGGGAGTGTCTGAAGACAGCGCCGCCCTGCACTAGCATCACTCACAGCTGATCGCCGGCCACCACTGACTGACACCTCATCGCCGGCCGCTCACTGTCCCCACTCGCCACCGCTCACCGCCCGCCGCCGCTGACCGCCAGCTGTCAGGTGAGCAAGTCTGCAGTTTGAAATGAATCCTGTGCCCGGGTCTGAGAAAGGCTTGTACCTGGGCACAGGATTGCAAACCCGGACTGTCCGGGTCATTCCCATACTCGTTGCAACCCTAGGTCCTACCCAAATCTGGGGCAATCACATGCGGGCCTTGCTGAGAGTGGTTGATCAATTGACCACGGGATTGGAGCTCTCCACCATCCAACAGCTGAAGGAGCTCATTGCCACAGAGCAGTTCTTGTGGAATTGCACAGAGGACCTCCAGCAGTACCTCCGTGACCGGAAGCCAGAGGGGGCCTCTGCAACAGCAGCCCTGGCCGACTAGTACACTAACAACAGGACTTTAGAGGCCCGAAAACCTGTTGACTGGAGAGGGGGTAAGACACACTCTGCCCCTGCCCCTAGACCCAAGTGAGCACCAGCCCCTGCTTTACTTTCCACATCGGTGGGGGAACCCCAACTTTGCCACCTATGGAAGCAGCCAGGACACTTCAAGGCCATGTGTCCACAGCGCCTGAGAGTCCCGTCCCAGTCATTGACCTGCAAACCGTCCACTGTGTTGGGTAGGGGTGGTGGGAGGTCCCTGGACAATTTTCAACCAGTCACAGTGGGCCAGGCCGTGGCCATGGGACTGAGAGACACCGACATTGAGATGACTCTGGTATAGCCTGAACTGCACCCCATTATTTTTTGCCTGGGAGAACCCTTACTGTCTCAGGGATTGGAGGAGTAGAACCGGCACTGCCCGTCGCCAAGGTCTATTTGGACTGGGGCGCCAGTCGAGGAGTAAGGGAGGTGGGGGTATCCTCAAATATCCCTGCCAGTATTTTGCTGGGGACAGACCTGGGACGGCTTGTGTCTAAATACGTGTGGCCGCTGACACCCCGAGGTCCGATCCCCCAGAATGTGATGCTATGTCCACCCCTGTTGATACTTTTAATGTACCTAACATGACTGTTGATGGGGATGTGGGGGTGGGGGATGTTATGTGTGTCTCTCCCCTCAGTGGGGAGGGGGTCATTCATGCCAGCTGTGCTGAGGCACCAGAGTGTGGCCAGCAAGCATACTGAAACCTGTTGTCCTCAGGTGTGGCTACTGAGGTGGTAAGCAGAGGGCAGACATCTGCTGAGTAGGAGGATGCAAATGAGGTCAGGGCTGTCCCAGGAGAAGTAGGGCTCCCAGGTAAAGCCTCAGTGCAGGGTTCCTCCACAACTGGGATGTCAGAGGGCCAGGTTAGTCCATCTGGACTGGTGACTTAGTCAGAAGCCGAGGGGAAGCAGGCACTACCAGCGGTGGCAGCGACCATAGCTTCTGTCACGCGTAGTGGGAGTGCTGGGGCCCCTTAGGGGTCTAATGGCTTCCCCCTTCCGACCAAGTGACTGCTGAGTCAGATGGAGGCCAGGACGTGGCGGTCTCATCTATTCTGGCCATGTCAAATCAGGAGTTTCAGGCAGAATTAGTGGCTGATGCAAGCCTGAGCGCTGTCAAGGAGCAGGCGGCACAGCCCGCCTTAGACTCAGATCTCAAGCGGATCGTCTGGGACCAAGAATGGCTGTACCGGGTCACAGTCAAGCAGGGGTCAACGGAGGCATGGCCTAGGGACCGACAGCTAGTAGTACCCTATCAGTTCAGGACAGAGTTGTTGAAAGTTGCCCATGAGATTCCGATGGCTGGACACCTAGGGGTCGCTAAGACAAAGGCCAGATTAGCCCAGCATTTCTACTGGCCAAAGATGGTGGCCGATGTGGTTGCCTACTGCCGTTCCTGTGACAACTGCCAGCGGATGGGGATGGCGGTGCACCAAAGCCCCACTGGTAACGCTGCCCATAATTGAAGGGCCTTTCAGGAGAGAGGCTGTGGATCTGTCCATTCCCAGCAGCTCCGGGAAACGCTTTATATTGACGGTAGTAGACTACGCCACCCGGTACCCAGAGGCGTTAGCCTTGTCATCCATTCGGGCCGACAAGGTGGCCACCACCTTGCTGGAGATTTTCTCAAGAGTGGGCTTTCCCTAGGAAATGCTCACCGACCGGGGGACTCAGTTCATGTCGCAATTGATGGAGTCCCTCTGTAGGCAAAGTGCTACATCTGGTGACCAGCCCATACCACCCACAGACCAACGGCCTGTGCAAACAGTTTAATGGCACCTTAAAGCAGATGCTTAAGATGCTGGTCGACTCCCACGGGCGTGACTGGGAGCAGTACCTCCCACATCTGCTGTTTGCCTACCGGGAGGTCCCACAGGCCTCCAAGGGGTTCTCCCCCTTTGAGCTCCTGTACGGGCGACGTGTGCAGGGGCCCCTGGCTCTGGTGAAAGAGGCCTGGGAAGGAGATGTAGCCACCCCTGGAGTGTCAGTCGTTGAGTATGTCATGCGCTTCCGAAACAAGATGCAGGCCTTGTTGCAGCTGTTGCACAATAATATGGAGCGGGCCCAGGCCAACCAGAAGCAATAGTATTACCAGAATGCTTGTGAGAGGCCTTACCAGGTCGGTCAAAAGGTATGGGTACTGGTCCCCGTATCTCAGGACAAGCTTCAGGCGGCCTGGGAAAGCCTGTACCTCGTGCATCAGTGTCTCAATGCCGTGACGTAGCTGGTCACCCTGGACCTTGCCCGGGGAAGGTGGAGGGCCTTTCACGTGAACATGATGAAGGCACATCAGGAGAGGGAGGCATGTGCCCTCCCTGTCTACAACCTTCCAGAAGTGGACATGCTCGCCCAGGTGAAGGCGGGTCACCCTTCACCACTTCTGGGAGTTGTTCAGCAACAAGCCTGGAAGGACAGAGTTGGCCAACCATCATGTAGACACCAGGGATCACTCCCAATCCAGCATTCAGCATATCAGGTTTCCTTGGAGGTGCAGCAGCAAATGCGCCATGAGATTGACAAGATGCTGAAGTTGGGGGTCATCCAGACATCCAACAGCGCTTGGGCATCGCCTGTGGTCCTCCTCCCAATGAAGGACCGGACCACCCGGTTCTGCGTGGACTACAGAGGACTGAACGCTGTCTTGGTCACCGATGCGTAACTAATGCCACCCATCGATGACCTACTCGATCAGTTGGCCGGGGCCCAGTACCTGACCATCATCACTTTTCAGCGGATGGTCAACACGCTGCTTAAGGGACTTGAAGAGTACGCAGCTGAGTACCTGGATGACATTGCCATCTTCAGTCCCACATGGGAGGATCACCTAGAGCACCTAACACAGGTGCTCGGGCGGATCCGCCAGGCAGTCTTGACCATCAAGCCGGAAAAGTGCCAGCTGGGCATGAGCGAAGTCCACTACCTGGGGCAACGGGCAGGTGGGGGTGCCCTGAAGCCAGAGCCTGGAAAAGTGAATGCTATTGCATCCTCTCCCACCTTCAGGACCAAGAAACAGGTGATGTCCTTCCTGGGCACCGCCAGGTACTATAGAAGGTTCGTATCCCACTAAAGTAGCCTGGCAAAGCCCTTGACAGACCTCACCAAGAAGAAGCTGCCCTCTGCAGTCGATTGGACAAACGACTGCGAGGCGGCCTTCCAGGCGCTGAAGGCCGTCCTCTCGAGCTTCCCTGTACTACAAGCAGCTGACTTTACACAGCCGTTTGTAGTACAGACCGACGCCAATGATTTTGGCCTCGGTGCCAGGTCGAACCTATGGGCCAGGAACACCCCGTTTTGTACCTGAGTCGGAAGCTTCTGCCGAGGGAGGTGGCGTACTCCACAATAGAGAAGGAGTGCCTGGCCATTGTCTGGGCACTGCAGCGGTTGCAACTGAACTTATAAGGGTGCCGCTTCACTGTGGAGACAGACCACAGCCCCCTCAGCTGGTTAAACACTGTGTCAGGGACGAATGGAAGGCTGCTTCGCTGGAGCCTCGAGCTCTAGTAGTATCACTTGACCATTCACCACAAGAAGGGCCGTAACCACAGAAACGCTGATGGGCTATCCCAGCAAGGAGAGGGTGCGGATGGGCGCACGGGGAACACAGGAATGTGCTGCCCCCTGGCGCCCTCTAAAAGGGGAGGTGTGAGAAATATGGATTTTTATTTACTGTCAGCCATGTTCCCAAACCAACCATCTGCTTAAAGCTAGCAGAGGTAGTGAGCACCACGGGGGGCCTGCTTCAAAGCCAGTCAGATGGCAGAGAGCCTCTAGCAGTCCAACTTTGTTTACATTTCTCACCTCAATTCAGCCAGCCAGGAGCCCAGCTAATGGAACAGGAAAAACTTCCCTGCAGGGGTGTAGGCAATTCCCCAGTTCAATGAACATTATCAGACATCATGGAACTGGTGGTTCATAAGGAATTATGAATTACCCGTCCATCACAGACATAAACCAGATACACATTTGTGTCCCTGTGGCCACGATGAACAGGCTTGTGGTCAAACTTTGGTGGTGGGATGCCAGGGAGGGGAGCTATACATATCTCCCCACAGAAACCAAAGAAAGGTACCATGCTTGCACTCTACTGGTAGCCAGAACCCAGGCGGATCCATTGGTCCCAGAACCACCTCCCTGTGACATTCTGTTCTAGAGCCATGAGCCCTAATCGGTTTTGTGGCTCATGTGCTGCAGGCCCAGCAGAGGGGGGAGGTGAACTCCTCGCAGAGGCGGGAGGGGCCAGCTACAGGTTAAAAGCCTTGTGCCAGCAAGCGTGCGTGTCTTTTTATGAAGAGGGGTCACGCTGCATCAGGTGTTTAGAAAGGACCTGGAAATGGCTGACATTACTGCCTCCCAGGTGATGACGCCCAAGGATTACAACCACTGTTATCCATCACAACCCAAAGGTCTCATATACCTGGTAAACTGACTTTTTGCTCTGTTTAAGCCTGTGTGTACCATACTACCTGTATTTGTAACCTCAGACCACTGTATATATTGTTTGTGTGTATAGTGTTATTTCTAGGGAGCCCTTAAAGTGATTAAATATACAATTTAATCTTGTGCTGTCTTGTATATCGATCACGAATCCCTACGTCCGTGTTTCGGCCTAGTAATACACTACCGTGGGTTGGTTTCTTACTTCTTACCCTATTTAATTCCGTTAGCTGATCGGGCTTATATCAAATAAGAAACTGGTGGCAGTCTTCCCGGGCAGAGAACGCGCTGGGGCAGTGAAAAGGCTCTCTCAGCTTGTTGCATCTCTGTGCCCATGTGGACAGGAGGAGTCTGTGAAAACTGTACCAAGACAGACCTTACCTGCTCCTCCAGGAGGGCGTAACGTCCTGCCTTGGTAACCCGTGACCATATCATATCTCGCTGGCTCTACGTAGTTGACGTCCGACGTCAGTTGGGGTACGGTATTCATCACATGGGGCATCCAATGGATCCCAAGTTACAAGCAAAAACAGCCCAAGGTGGCATTTTACACCTGTGAAAAAAGCCTGGAGGGTCTGAAATGGGTTGGGGGGGGGGGGGGGGGTAACTCTGTCTGTCTTTTTGCTATATGGATCTTTAAAGGGAACCTGTCACCCAAAAATCGCCTATTAAGCTGTTTACAGTACCTTATAGTGCTGTATAGTCGTTTCCTGATGCACTTTTTGTTAGTTTTGCAGCATGTATGCTCAGTCAGAAATCGATGTTATATTCAGCTGCTGCCCCGTGCTTCAAGTCAGGCTTGAAGTCACGGGGACAGCGGCCTCGGCGTCTTACATGGCCCTCTCCCCGCCCCCTGCCTCTGTGACTGACAGCCGAAATCCGATTCCGGGACCGCGCTCAACGGCCGCATGCGCAGTAAAGGGCGGCAGGAGCGCGGTCCCGGCTGCCGCGCGTACTACGCGCCGTCTTACTTTCGCCGCACTGCGCATGCGCCCGACATCCTGTATCAAACGCGCCCGCGCCCGGCATCTGGGCGCGGGCGCGTTTGATACAGGATGTCGGGCGCATGCGCAGTGCGGCGAAAGTAAGACGGCGCGTAGTACGCGCGGCAGCCGGGACCGCGCTCCTGCCGCCCTTTACTGCGCATGCGGCCGTTGAGCGCGGTCCCGGAATCGGATTTCGGCTGTCAGTCACAGAGGCAGGGGGCGGGGAGAGGGCCATGTAAGACGCCGAGGCCGCTGCCCCCGTGACTTCAAGCCTGACTTGAAGCACGGGGCAGCAGCTGAATATAACATCGATTTCTGACTGAGCATACATGCTGCAAAACTAACAAAAAGTGCATCAGGAAACGACTATACAGCACTATAAGGTACTGTAAACAGCTTAATAGGCGATTTTTGGGTGACAGGTTCCCTTTAATACAAGCACTGAATTTTAAGAAAAGTTGAGCTGGATCTTCTTTGAACTTTCTACCCATCAAAAGATGTTCCTCTACAAATTTGGGACCTGCACAATCAATAAAAGGTTTATTTGGTGCACCGCTGATTCCAGTGACTGGCTGCAGGGGTCATCTGCTGTCAATGTGACGTCACCACTGCAGCTAGGTAAACAGAAACCGACCAGGAGAACCAGAGCAGCAGCATTAGATCTCCCAGGTAAATACTTATCAGTTCTTTATTCCAGGTTGTTCACAGCTGTTATCAGTTCTTTATTCAGGGATGTTCGGGTGCTCGACCGAGCACCCGAGTATAATGGAAGTCAATGGGAGAACCCGAGCATTAAATCAGGTACCCCCTGCTCTGAAGAGGGAAGGGTGCCTGGTTCATAGGAAAAGGTCAGAAATTTATGGAAACACCACTGAAATGGTTCGGTAACAGCATGGGGAGGATGTCTGGATGCATCTTGGACTTGAAGGTCGCTGCTGGGAACAATGTTGTCCGAATAGTACGCCACTTTTACAGACTGACAATAATACGCACAAAATCAAATAAAAAATCAATATTAGAGGAAAAATTGATAGGAAACATTCTTTCCTGTATATTTACTTGCATATAAAGTGAAAGTGCTGCCAAAAATTTCAAGGAAGAGACACTTCGATACATCCTGTATATCACATAAAGGAGGGCCTCATTCACATTGTGGTACAATTGTTCATGTAGTGGGACTCCTACACTCATAAAGTCTATGCACTAAGTGAAAGGACTGCCAAAAATGACAAGGAAACAGCACTCAAATACACCATTTATTACACATAAAGAAGGGCATTATACACACCCTTGAAAAATTATGATTGATGGCCTGCTGGTGACCCTCAAAAACATTTGGATCAAAGGCCTGCTGATCTGACCATCTAAAACATTATGGGTGAGGGCCTGATGCCGCTTTGGTGACGGCAACGATCCATTCAGATGTCTGGCCTATCAACTTTCGATGTTATTGTCAGCGCAAACCATGGTGACTACAGGTAACAGTGAATCAGGGTTCGATTGAGGAGAGGGAGCCTGAAAAACGGCTACGGCTACCACATCCAAGCAAGGCAGCGAGCACGCAAATTACCTATTAGTAATAATTAGGTGAGGGCCTGCAGGTGAGCTGACCCAGTAAAAGATTTTAGGTGCAGGCCTGCTGGTGAGCTGACCGTGTAAAAATTATATGCGAGCGCCTGCTGGTGAGCTGACCCTGTAAAACATTATATGCAAGAGCCTGCAGGTAAGCTGACCCTCTAAAAAATTATATGCAAGGGCCTTCAGGTGAGCTGACCCTGTAAAAGAATAGAGGTGCAGTCCTGCTGGTGAGCTGACCCTGTAATAGATTATAGGTGTGGGCCTGCTGTTGAGCTGACCCTGTAAAAAATTTGAGGTATGTGCCTGCTGGTGAGCTGACCCTCTAAAAAATTATATGCGAGGGCATGCAGCTGAGCTGACCCTCTAAAAAATTATATGCGAGGACCTGCAGCTGAGCTGACCCTCTAAAAAAATATATGCGAGGGCCTGAAGTTGAGCTGACCCTTTAAAAAATATATGCGAGGGCCTGAAGCTGAGCTGACCCTCTAAAAAATTATATGCAAGGGCCTACAGCTGAGCTGAGCTGACCCTCTAAAAAATTATATGCGAGGCCCTGCAGCTGAGCTGACCCTCTAAAAAATTATATACGAGGGCCTGCAGGTGAGCTGACCCTGTAAAACATTATATTTGAAGGGCATATATGCGAGGGCATTATATGTGACGAATAAGCATGTTGATATGATGGAAGAGGAGGATGAGAAAAGGAAGATTCAACCATATACCCTTGTTTGTGGTGGAAGGGGTGCATGGGAATACAGTGTATTCAGTAAATTATAAACAACACATTTAAAGTGCCTTTATGTTCAGCCGCTTTCCTCTGGTGGAGTCGAGAAGTCATGGTCAATCCAGGCCTTGTTCATTTTTGGAAGAGTCAACCTGTCAGCATTTTCAGTTGACAGGCGGATACGCTTATCTATTATAATGCCACCAGCAGCACTAAATACCCGCTCAGACAAAACGCTGGCGGCAGGACAGGTATCAGAGTGTCAGTTCGTGTTACGTGTCCAGCTTGGACACCTAGTAGTTGTAAGGCACTTAGGAATCATTGAGGATACTGACACGATCTGCTATGTACTCCACCATCTTCCCAAAATTTTCTCTCCTTGTGACAGTAGGCCGCACATCAGGGTGGGGGTGCTGGTGGGGAGTCATGAAACTGTCCCAGGCTTTGGAGAGTGTTTCCCTGCCTCTGTTGGAACTGCTGTGTGTTCCCCTCGTCTCCTCTCCTCGGTTGGCCAAGGAACTACGGACTCTGCCATAAGTGTTGTCAGATGGAAATTTTTGGAGCAATTTTTCAACAAGGATCTTCTGGTATTGCACCATTTTGCTCATCCTCTCCACAAGATGAATGACAGATGAGAAGTTCTCTTTGTAGCGGGGGTCAAGAAGGGTGAACAACCAGTAATCCGTGTTGTCTAAAATGTATATAACGCGCGGGTTGCGGGAAAGGCAGCCTAACATGAATTCAGCCATGTATGCCAGAGTACCAACAGGCAAGACTTCGCTGTCATCATCAGGAGGATTACTCTCAATATCCTCATCCTCTTCCTCCTCTTCTTCCCACCTATGCTGAACAGATGGAATTAAACTTCCATGGGTACTACCCTCTTTAACGGAGGCAACCGTCTCCTGCTCCTCCTCCTCCTCCTCTTCATTGTCCAATTCACGCTCAAAAGACAAACTGAGGGTGGTCTGGCTATCACCCAGTGTAATGTCTTTACCCATCTCCACCTCTTCCACATGCAAAGCGTTGTTCTTAATTGTGAGCAGCGAGCGTTTGAGTAGACACAGAAGTGGGATGGTTACACTGATAATAGCGTTATTGCCGCTCACCATCTGTGTTGATTCCTCAAAGTTTCTTAAAACCTAACAGAGGTCAGACATCCATGCCCACTCCTCGCTTGTGAATAGTGGAAGCTGACTGGAAAGGCGACGATGATGACCATGTTGCAGCTGGTATTCCACTACTGCTCTCTGCTGCTCACAAAGCCTGGCCAACATATGGAACGTGGAGTTCCAGCACGTGCTCACATCGCACAACAGCCTGTGAGCTGGCAATTTCAAGCACTGCTGCAGCGTTGACAGACCAGCTGAAGCTGTTGGTGACTTACGGAAATGTGCACACACGCAGCGCACCGTCACCAGTTGCTCAGGCAAATTGGGCTAGGTTTTGAGAAACCGCTGAACCACAAGTTTGAAGATGTGGGCAAGGCATGGGATGTGTCTAAGCTTGCCAAGCTCCAAAGCTGCCACCAAGTTACAGCCATTACCAGACACAACCAGGGTCTAGGTTGAGTGGCGAGAGCCACAGCTCAGTCTGTTCTCTTATCTCCTGCCACAGCTCTGCAGTGGTGTGCTGTTTGTCCCCTAAGCATATCAGCTTCAGCACGGCCTGTTGCCGCTTCCCCACTGCAGTGCTACACTGCTTCCAGCTACTGACTGATGACTGACTGGTGCTGCAAGTGGATAAGTCAGGGAAATGTAATGTCCCTGGCTGAATGCACTTCTCCATGTGTCCGTGGTTAAGTGGACCTTCCCAGTAACTGCGTTGGTCAGGGAATGTGTGATATTACGGGACACATGTTGGTGTAAGGTGGACACGGCACACCTTGAAAAATAGTGGCAGCAGGGGACTGCACAACGCGGGATGGCCACCGACATCAGGCTGTGGAAGGCCTCAAGGTCCACTAGCCTAAATGGCAACATTTCCAGGGCCAGTCATATGGAAAGCTGCGCATTTAGTGCTATGGCCTGTGGGTGGATGGCTTGTTATTTTTGCTTGCGTTCAAAGGCCTGGGGTAAGGGTATTTGAAGCTGCGCTGTGACACAGAAGTGGATGTGCTAGCTGATGGTGTTTGCGAAGGTCCAAGTGCAGGGCAGGATGCATCCGGGCGCCTTCGACTGGGGATTGGCCAGCATGTAACACAGGGGAAGAGGAGGCAGTGGTGTGACCCGCAGACACAGATTGTGGACCCAGGCATTCATCCCACTTATTACGATGCTTGGATGCCATGTGGCGAATCATGCTGGTGGTGGTGAGGTTGCTAGTGTTCACATCCAGGCTCATTTTCGTACGGCACAGGTTGCAAACTACTATTCTTTTGTCATTTGCACTTTCTACAAAAATGCGCCAGACTGCGGAACATCTAACCTTTGGCAAGGGAGATTTCGGCAAAGGGGTGCTCCATGGAACAGTTGCGGGCCTTTTTGGTGTGGCCCGCCTTCTGCCTTTTGCTACCCCACTGCTTCTTCCAGCCTGTTGTGGTGCTGCAGATCCCTTCCCCTCTGTACTGCTCTTCTCGCTCGGCTTGCTACCTTCCCAGGTTGGGTCATTGACCTCATCGTCCACCACCTCCTCTTCCACTTCCTCACTCTGATCATCCTCCTGATTTGTTGACCTAACCACAACCTCAGTGATTGCCAACTGTGTCTCATCCTCTTCATCAACCTCTTGAGACAGTAATTGCGGTTGACTCATTGGCAACTGTGTCTCATCATCATCCACCTCATTAAACTCTAATTGCCGTTCAACACCATCATGTTCTTGCGACTGTGGATGCTCAAGAGGTTGGGAATTAGGACAGAAGATCTCATGTCCCTCTTCAAGCGTGCTTGGCGAGAGAGCCAAATCAAGTAGTGGCGCTGAAAAGAGCTCCTCGGAACATCCGAGTGTGGGATCACTTGTTTGGCCAGACCATAAATGGTGGGAGGAAGGAGGATCAGGGTGAGGATTGTGTGGACCAGACTCCTGGCTACTGAGACTGGACTTGGTGGAAGACAGGGTGGTGCTTAACCGACAGAAAGCATTATCTGCTGCAATCCAACCGACCAGCTGCTCGCACTGTGCTGACTTCAAGAGTGGTGTCCTGCGCTGCTCTGCAAACTGGGACATGAAGCTAGAATTTTGGATGATTGTTTTTCTTGTGCTCTGGCAGCAGGCACAGTTTCTCCGCGCCCACGGCCACGGCCTCTGAGTGCACCATCAGCATCACGGCCACTTTCCCATCCCCTACTGCTCGCCTTCTTTATTTTAAATGTGATATATTCTTGAAAGTATGTCACACATACAGTAGCGTAGGATTTGGAAGTCTATGTGCAAAAAAATTTACAACAGTATTTGTGATGAGGAAATGTTATACAGGACAGGTACCACAGGTAAGGTCACAGTTTGCAGTGTCTACAGAAAAACTGCACTGGATGTCACTGATATTTTAGGAATGCGCACACTTTAAACAGGAGATGTGGCGTTAATAATTTAACTGTCCGCAGGCGACACCGTCTACGAAAAAACTGCACTGGATATCACTGATATTTTAGGGATGTGCACACTTTAAACAGGAGATGTGGCACGGATAATTTAACTGTTCACAGCAGCCTATTACATGGTATTAAGTGCAGGATGTGCTCAAAATAAATATTGCTGCTGTCACACACAAGTCCTTAAAAAGACTTTTGGGTCTCTGAAAAGTTTTTGTATAAAAATCTTCCTATTACACTCCCTAAACTGTCTGTGTAATGCCCTGCTCAGGTTATGTGCGGAGGTCTGCCAGGTTAGCAGCACGTGTGCAGTTTTTTGTTTTTATTTTGGAGTTGAGCTGTATCCGCCTCCCTTCTGGTGCACTGGGTGGGGTCGTTTGTATGAGTTTAAATTACGCCCCTTCCCAGTGTCCTGTGCGGGTTATAGCTTCTATCTTGCTCAGTGGAAGGAAGGGAGGATTTGCTGTTTCTGCTCTGTGACAAGATAAGTTGGTTTTGTTTTCTTGTGTGTGTTCTGTCTAGGCTGTTAGAGAGATGCCTGTCTTCTCCAGGTCTGAGGAAGCAAGCTGTCTCTTTTCTCCTGTCACCATCTTAGGGATTTTAGGGAATCTTCAGCCTTAGGCATGGGGGCACATTTATTCCCATCTCTAGGGTCTGAATGTGGGCACAGAAGTCTAGGGAGAGCTGGTAGGGATTTGTAAGGAGGTGACCTTTATCCCCAGATTCTGGCCTAGACACTTGTTTGTGGATTTCTGTTGTATCTTGTATGCACAGCTCTTCCTAACACTGAGCATTTTAGCGCAGGTTGCACTACAAAAATATATTGCTGTTGTCACACGCAGTAGTCCTTACAAGGACTTTTGGGTCTCTGAAACGTTTTTGTACACTTATAATATTCGATTACACTCCCTACACTATTTGTCCCTTCCTATCCTCAGCTCTCCCTGACTATGAATTAGCCAAACACGCGTCATCGGGTGCTATATAGCACCCGATGACGTGTTCCGGCCAGCCAATCACTGCAATGCCAGTTGCCAACATGGCTCTTGGAATTACAGTGAGGGCAGTACTGTACCTGCACGTTTATTGGCTGCTTAGCAGCCGCGAAACGTGCGGGGAGGAGACTCGAGCACTGCGCTCGAGCACATGCGATACTCCGCCGAGTACCGCCATGTGCCGAGTATAGCGATGCTCGAGCCGAACTGGTATTCGGCCGAGCATGCTCGCTCAACACTAGTCATATCTTATTGCAAACTATCTGAGAAGAAACTAAGAGACACCATTCAGACAACAGTATGAGCTTTCTTAGATACACATTTGTATCCTTGCTCAAGAACAAGTAAACGGTTAAGAACAAACTGTATAATTGTTATGTATTGGGAATGATATTACAAAATTCCTAAATATCTGATGGCCATTTGATTTTCTTTTTCTTACTATCAACATGATTAATTTCCATTCCTTCTTGTCTTCTGCTGTAAATGTACAGGTACATCACAATACATTAAAATATCATTGAAAAGTTAATTTATTTCAGTAATTCAATTTAAAAAGTTAAATTCATATATTATATAGATTTATTACACACAGAGTGATCTATTTCAAGCCTTTAGTTCTTTTAATGTTGATGATTATGGCTTACAGCTAATGAAAACCCAAAAGTTAAAATTAGCGTTGAGCAAATTGACCTTCGGATCAAAGATCCTGTTACAATTGCTGTGACACCCATTCTGCAAATTCAATACGCAGATCGTCCTTATTGAGATGATGCAGCAATTGGATCTTGTATAGATGCGATTTGTGTGTAGCCAGTATCCACCCAAAGGTGGTTTGACTCACCTCTCTCTCCTGTGACAGACGTCGGGTACCATGGTATTCTTGCTGAATGACACCAGGACGGTCATTGTTATTGCTTCTGTCTGTGACAGTTTGTTTTGTCCACTTTTTGGCAGGTCCAACAGAGAACTTGTTTGGTGAAAATTGGCAATCTGCCAACTGTGCCATGGTGGATGGGTGTTCTGTTAGAGTGCCAAGCATTAAAATCCACTGCAATGACTTGGGAACTGCTCTCTCCAGAGATCATCACTATCTGTGTCCTCTCCTCATGTGGTAATCTCATAGCCATATCTGTAATAGGAAGAAAATTGTTAATAACTTTGCAAGAAGTAATGGTACATCTCAGATACATTTTTTTTTTTAATTTGGAGGGTACTACCTCTCCTTGGGAAGATAGAGTCTTAATCAGCATGAGGAGACTTATAGGCCATACATGCTCCTCTGGAGTTCTGGGAAGAAAGGGATGCAAATGAGCTCTTAATAAGCTCTGCCTCTGATACCACCAGATGTAAGGCAGATATCCTATAAGTCAATGTTCAACCCTTTAAATTGCACTTAAGACATGACTTGGATATATATAAATATATATAATCCAGCACCTCATCAGCAGACATCTGCTTCGGGGTGATGCACCTCATCAGTGCAGAGCAGAGAGTACAGGCTTAATTGGGTGAGAAGCCATTGGGTGAGAAGAGTCAGTATTTGGGAGGGTACTACCTCTCCATGGGGAGAGAGCACCTTAATTGGCGTGAGGAGACTTATAGGCTATACATGCTCCTCTGAAATTTTAAGATAGCTGCAGTAAATCTGGTGGCATTAGAGGCAGAGCTTGTTAAGAGCTCATTTGCATCCCTTTCTTCTCAGATAAATGTCACATGCACCTCTTCCCATTTTAAAATATCAACTTGGTTCCAAGATGGCAACATGCAAAATGGCCTGCATGTTGAACACTGCCCCTAAAATATTTGCCCCCTTCTCCTCAGTAACATGCTGCACACACTGGATGCCGTTCCCAACCACCGGTTTTTATATATTCAGGTGTAGCTATTTGGACCACCTTGAACACTAAACATCATGTGGTCCCTTTATAACAGGAGCGAGCTGTAGCGCACAGTTAATTGGACTAAACACACACACTTTATCCGCACTCTCATATTTTATCATCTACTGTGACTATTTCATCCATGATTTGCATTTCACCAATTTGCTTTCATCAATGTCTTTTGACTCGTACAACTGGCACACATTTCCATGGAAAGTATAGGTAATTAACACTAGCAGACGTGCATTATCTCATTAACTCTTATGGCTCCTCTCTGAAAAACCGCCGTGTGCTTCTCATTGATATTCATAGATTCGTTTTCCTCGCTGCTAAGAGAATATACATTTTGTGGGGCTTCACAAGGGATGCTTGTATTAAAGCAGCACATTAGTTTCACTTGCCTGAAGGTTTTGGGTATATTAAAAAGTAATTGGAGTGGTTGGTATTTCACCAAAGGCAGTGCTTGAAAGAAACTTTGTGCATATGTTCACACAAATTTACATAGTACAGATGTTAGGCGCAACATATTCTTCTGACATGTACAAGGACATTATGATCCTTGGTTTTATTTCAGGCTATCCGGCTGTACTATTTTATATTTTTTTTTATCTTACTTTTAACCAACCTGTTAGTCTTTCTCCTAACTTTATTCAGTGGGGTACTTCTTATTGAAGAGACCTAGTAAGTGTATGGAGACTTAATTTCAAGGCAATGCTCTGTGCTTAAAAACGTATGCAAATTAGCTCATGTCAGCTAAGCCAGAGACTCTTTTAAAAGGAAGAGTGACCCATCTGCAGACAGCTGGTTTGGGGTTCTTGTTAAAGGGGCTATCCCATGAATAATGTAAAAAATGAAAATCCGACATCATATAGTACATGACTAGGGATGAGCGAACTCGAACTGTATAGTTCGGGTTCGTACCGAATTTTGGGGTGTCCGTGACACGGACCCGAACCCGGACATTTTCGTAAAAGTCCGGGTTCGGGTTCGGTGTTCGTCGCTTTCTTGGCGCTTTTGTGACGCTTTCTTGGCGCTTTTTGAAAGGCTGCAAAGCAGCCAATCAACAAGCGTCATACTACTTGCCCCAAGAGGCCATCACAGCCATGCCTACTATTGGCATGGCTGTGATTGGCCAGAGCACCATGTGACCCAGCCTCTATTTAAGCTGGAGTCACATAGCGCCGCCCGTCACTCTGCTCTGATTAGCGTAGGGAGAGGTTGCGGCTGCGACAGTAGGGCGAGATTAGGCAGATTAACTCCTCCAAAGGACTTGATTAACTGATCGATCTGCAGCTGTGGATCATTGAGCTGCTGATCCTCAATTGCTCACTGTTTTTAGGCTGCCCAGACCGTTTGTCAGTCACATTTTTCTGGGGTGATCGGCGGCCATTTTGTGTCTTGTGGTGCGCCAGCACAAGCTGCGACCAAGTGCATTTAACCCTCAATGGTGTGGTTGTTTTTTGGCTAAAGCCTACATCAGGGTGAAGCTGTCACACCAAGTGCATTTAACCAGCAATAGTCTGTTCATTTTTTGGCCATATACAAAATCAGGGGCAAGCTGCGCCTGTCACCAAGTGCATTTAACCCTCAATGGTGTGGTTGTTTTTTGGCTAAAGCCTACATCAGGGTGAAGCTGTCACACCAAGTGCATTTAACCAGCAATAGTCTGTTCATTTTTTGGCCATATACAAAATCAGGGGCAAGCTGCGCCTGTCACCAAGTGCATTTAACCCTCAATGGTGTGGTTGTTTTTTGGCTAAAGCCTACATCAGGGTGAAGCTGTCACACCAAGTGCATTTAACCAGCAATAGTCTGTTCATTTTTTGGCCATATACAAAATCAGGGGCAAGCTGCGCCTGTCACCAAGTGCATTTAACCCTCAATGGTGTGGTTGTTTTTTGGCTAAAGCCTACATCAGGGTGAAGCTGTCACACCAAGTGCATTTAACCAGCAATAGTCTGTTCATTTTTTGGCCATATACAAAATCAGGGGCAAGCTGCGCCTGTCACCAAGTGCATTTAACCCTCAATGGTGTGGTTGTTTTCTGGCTAAAGCCTACATCAGGGTGAAGCTGTCACACCAAGTGCATTTAACCAGCAATAGTCTGTTTATTTTTTGGCCATATACTACATCAGGGGCAAGCTGCGCCCGTCACCAAGTGCATTTAACCCTCAGTAGTGTGGTTGGTCAAGCTGTGACACCAAGTGCATTTAACCAGCAATAGTCTGTTCATTTTTTGGCCATATACTACATCAGGGGCAAGCTGCGCCCGTCACCAAGTGCATTTAACCAGCAATAGTGTGGTTATTTTTTGGCCATATCCCAGTCTAATTCTGTCACTAAATCCATACCGGTCACCCAGCGCCTAAATACTAGGCCTCAAATTTATATCCCGCTAAATCTCTCGTTACCGCTGTCCTGTTGTAGCTGGGAAAGTTATTTAGTGTCCGTCAAAGCACATTTTTTGTTCTGGGTTGAAGTACAATTCCCAATTTAGCAATTTCATAATTTAGTGGTTTCTGCTATATCAGAGCTATTTGAAATCTATCCCTAAAAGGGTATATAATATTCAAGGTGCACATTGGGTCATTCAGAATAACTTCACACACACCCGCTACTGTGTATTTTCAAGTCTAATTCTGTCACTAAACCCATACCTGTCACCCAGCGCCTAAATACTAGGCCTCAAATTTATATCCTGCTAAATCTCTCGTTACCGCTGTCCTGTTGTAGCTGGGAAAGTTATTTAGTGTCCGTCAAAGCACATTTTTTGTTCTGGGTTGAAGTACAATTCCCAATTTAGCAATTTCATAATTTAGTGGTTTCTGCTATATCAGAGCTATTTGAAATCTATCCCTAAAAGGGTATATAATATTCAAGGTGCACATTGGGTCATTCAGAATAACTTCACACACACCCGCTACTGTGTATTTTCAAGTCTAATTCTGTCACTAAACCCATACCTGTCACCCAGCGCCTAAATACTAGGCCTCAAATTTATATCCTGCTAAATCTCTCGTTACCGCTGTCCTGTTGTAGCTGGGAAAGTTATTTAGTGTCCGTCAAAGCACATTTTTTGTTCTGGGTTGAAGTACAATTCCCAATTTAGCAATTTCATAATTTAGTGGTTTCTGCTATATCAGAGCTATTTGAAATCTATCCCTAAAAGGGTATATAATATTCAAGGTGCACATTGGGTCATTCAGAATAACTTCACACACACCCGCTACTGTGTATTTTCAAGTCTAATTCTGTCACTAAACCCATACCTGTCACCCAGCGCCTAAATACTAGGCCTCAAATTTATATCCTGCTAAATCTCTCGTTACCGCTGTCCTGTTGTAGCTGGGAAAGTTATTTAGTGTCCGTCAAAGCACATTTTTTGTTCTGGGTTGAAATACAATTCCCAATTTAGCAATTTCATAATTTAGTGGTTTCTGCTATATCAGAGCTATTTGAAATCTATCCCTAAAAGGGTAGATCATATTGAAGGTGCACATAGGGTCATTCAGAATAACTTCACACACACCCGCTACTGTGTATTTCCAAGTCTAATTCTGTCACTAAACCCATACCTGTCACCCAGCGCCTAAATACTAGGCCTCAAATTTATATCCCGCTAAATCTCTCGTTACCGCTGTCCTGTTGTAGCTGGGAAAGTTATTTAGTGTCCGTCAAAGCACATTTTTTGTTCTGGGTTGAAGTACAATTCCCAATTTAGCAATTTCATAATTTAGTGGTTTCTGCTATATCAGAGCTATTTGAAATCTATCCCTAAAAGGGTATATAATATTCAAGGTGCACATTGGGTCATTCAGAATAACTTCACACACACCCGCTACTGTGTATTTCCAAGTCTAATTCTGTCACTAAACCCATACCTGTCACCCAGCGCCTAAATACTAGGCCTCAAATTTATATCCTGCTAAATCTCTCGTTACCGCTGTCCTGTTGTAGCTGGGAAAGTTATTTAGTGTCCGTCAAAGCACATTTTTTCTTCTGGGTTGAAATACAATTCCCAATTTAGCAATTTCATAATTTAGTGGTTTCTGCTATATCAGAGCTATTTGAAATCTATCCCTAAAAGGGTAGATCATATTGAAGGTGCACATAGGGTCATTCAGAATAACTTCACACACACCCGCTACTGTGTATTTCCAAGTCTAATTCTGTCACTAAACCCATACCTGTCACCCAGCGCCTAAATACTAGGCCTCAAATTTATATCCCGCTAAATCTCTCGTTACCGCTGTCCTGTTGTAGCTGGGAAAGTTATTTAGTGTCCGTCAAAGCACATTTTTTGTTCTGGGTTGAAGTACAATTCCCAATTTAGCAATTTCATAATTTAGTGGTTTCTGCTATATCAGAGCTATTTGAAATCTATCCCTAAAAGGGTATATAATATTCAAGGTGCACATTGGGTCATTCAGAATAACTTCACACACACCCGCTACTGTGTATTTCCAAGTCTAATTCTGTCACTAAACCCATACCTGTCACCCAGCGCCTAAATACTAGGCCTCAAATTTATATCCTGCTAAATCTCTCGTTACCGCTGTACTGTTGTTGCTTGGAAAGATATTTAGTGTCCGTCAAAGCACATTTTTTGTTCTGGGTTGAAGTACAATTCCCAATTTAGCAATTTCATAATTTAGTGGTTTCTGCTATATCAGAGCTATTTGAAATCTATCCCTAAAAGGGTATATAATATTCAAGGTGCACATTGGGTCATTCAGAATAACTTCACACACACCCGCTACTGTGTATTTTCAAGTCTAATTCTGTCACTAAACCCATACCTGTCACCCAGCGCCTAAATACTAGGCCTCAAATTTATATCCTGCTAAATCTCTCGTTACCGCTGTCCTGTTGTAGCTGGGAAAGTTATTTAGTGTCCGTCAAAGCACATTTTTTCTTCTGGGTTGAAATACAATTCCCAATTTAGCAATTTCATAATTTAGTGGTTTCTGCTATATCAGAGCTATTTGAAATCTATCCCTAAAAGGGTAGATCATATTGAAGGTGCACATAGGGTCATTCAGAATAACTTCACACACACCCGCTACTGTGTATTTCCAAGTCTAATTCTGTCACTAAACCCATACCTGTCACCCAGCGCCTAAATACTAGGCCTCAAATTTATATCCCGCTAAATCTCTCGTTACCGCTGTCCTGTTGTAGCTGGGAAAGTTATTTAGTGTCCGTCAAAGCACATTTTTTGTTCTGGGTTGAAGTACAATTCCCAATTTAGCAATTTCATAATTTAGTGGTTTCTGCTATATCAGAGCTATTTGAAATCTATCCCTAAAAGGGTATATAATATTCAAGGTGCACATTGGGTCATTCAGAATAACTTCACACACACCCGCTACTGTGTATTTCCAAGTCTAATTCTGTCACTAAACCCATACCTGTCACCCAGCGCCTAAATACTAGGCCTCAAATTTATATCCTGCTAAATCTCTCGTTACCGCTGTACTGTTGTTTCTTGGAAAGATATTTAGTGTCCGTCAAAGCACATTTTTTGTTCTGGGTTGAAGTACAATTCCCAATTTAGCAATTTCATAATTTAGTGGTTTCTGCTATATCAGAGCTATTTGAAATCTATCCCTAAAAGGGTATATAATATTCAAGGTGCACATTGGGTCATTCAGAATAACTTCACACACACCCGCTACTGTGTATTTTCAAGTCTAATTCTGTCACTAAACCCATACCTGTCACCCAGCGCCTAAATACTAGGCCTCAAATTTATATCCTGCTAAATCTCTCGTTACCGCTGTACTGTTGTTGCTGGGCAAGATATTTAGTGTCCGTCAAAGCACATTTTTTGTTCTGGGTTGAAGTACAATTCCCAATTTAGCAATTTCATAATTTAGTGGTTTCTGCTATATCAGAGCTATTTGAAATCTATCCCTAAAAGGGTATATAATATTCAAGGTGCACATTGGGTCATTCAGAATAACTTCACACACACCCGCTACTGTGTATTTCCAAGTCTAATTCTGTCACTAAACCCATACCTGTCACCCAGCGCCTAAATACTAGGCCTCAAATTTATATCCTGCTAAATCTCTCGTTACCGCTGTACTGTTGTTGCTGGGCAAGATATTTAGTGTCCGTCAAAGCACATTTTTTGTTCTGGGTTGAAATACAATTCCCAATTTAGCAATTTCATAATTTAGTGGTTTCTGCTATATCAGAGCTATTTGAAATCTATCCCTAAAAGGGTATATAATATTCAAGGTGCACATTGGGTCATTCAGAATAACTTCACACACACCCTCTACTGTGTATTTCCAAGTCTAATTCTGTCACTAAACCCATACCTGTCACCCAGCGCCTAAATACTAGGCCTCAAATTTATATCCTGCTAAATCTCTCGTTACCGCTGTACTGTTGTTGCTGGGCAAGATATTTAGTGTCCGTCAAAGCACATTTTTTGTTCTGGGTTGAAATACAATTCCCAATTTAGCAATTTCATAATTTAGTGGTTTCTGCTATATCAGAGCTATTTGAAATCTATCCCTAAAAGGGTATATAATATTCAAGGTGCACATTGGGTCATTCAGAATAACTTCACACACACCCGCTACTGTGTATTTCCAAGTCTAATTCTGTCACTAAATCCATACCGGTCACCCAGCGCCTAAATACTAGGCCTCAAATTTATATCCTGCTAAATCTCTCGTTACCGCTGTACTGTTGTTGCTGGGCAAGATATTTAGTGTCCGTCAAAGCACATTTTTTGTTCTGGGTTGAAATACAATTCCCAATTTAGCAATTTCATAATTTAGTGGTTCCTGCTATATCAGAGCTATTTGAAATCTATCCCAAAAAGGGTATATAATATTCAAGGTGCACATAGGGTCATTCAGAATAACTTCACACACACGCTTCTGTGCATTTCCAAGTCTAATTCTGTCACTAAATCCATACCGGTCACCCAGCGCCTAAATACTAGGCCTCAAATTTATATCCCGCTGAATTTGAATACAATACATTGGGCCAAATAATATATTTGTTGTTGTGGTGAACCATAACAATGAGAAAAACATCTAGTAAGGGACGCGGACGTGGACATGGTCGTGGTGGTGTTAGTGGACCCTCTGGTGCTGGGAGAGGACGTGGCCGTTCTGCCACATCCACACGTCCTAGTGTACCAACTACCTCAGGTCCCAGTAGCCGCCAGAATTTACAGCGATATATGGTGGGGCCCAATGCCGTTCTAAGGATGGTAAGGCCTGAGCAGGTACAGGCATTAGTCAATTGGGTGGCCGACAGTGGATCCAGCACGTTCACATTATCTCCCACCCAGTCTTCTGCAGAAAGCGCACAGATGGCGCCTGAAAACCAACCCCATCAGTCTGTCACATCACCCCCATGCATACCAGGGAAACTGTCTCAGCCTCAAGTTATGCAGCAGTCTCTTATGCTGTTTGAAGACTCCGCTGGCAGGGTTTCCCAAGGGCATCCACCTAGCCCTTCCCCAGCGGTGAAAGACATAGAATGCACTGACGCACAACCACTTATGTTTCCTGATGATGAGGACATGGGAATACCACCTCAGCATGTCTCTGATGATGACGAAACACAGGTGCCAACTGCTGCGTCTTTCTGCAGTGTGCAGACTGAACAGGAGGTCAGGGATCAAGACTGGGTGGAAGACGATGCAGGGGACGATGAGGTCCTAGACCCCACATGGAATGAAGGTCGTGCCACTGACTTTCACAGTTCGGAGGAAGAGGCAGTGGTGAGACCGAGCCAACAGCGTAGCAAAAGAGGGAGCAGTGGGCAAAAGCAGAACACCCGCCGCCAAGAGACTCCGCCTGCTACTGACCGCCGCCATCTGGGACCGAGCACCCCAAAGGCAGCTTCAAGGAGTTCCCTGGCATGGCACTTCTTCAAACAATGTGCTGACGACAAGACCCGAGTGGTTTGCACGCTGTGCCATCAGAGCCTGAAGCGAGGCATTAACGTTCTGAACCTGAGCACAACCTGCATGACCAGGCACCTGCATGCAAAGCATGAACTGCAGTGGAGTAAACACCTTAAAACCAAGGAAGTCACTCAGGCTCCCCCTGCTACCTCTTCTGCTGCTGCCGCCTCGGCCTATTCTGCTGCTGCCGCCTCGGCCTCTTCCTCCGCCTCTGGAGGAACGTTGGCACCTGCCGCCCAGCAAACAGGGGATGTACCACCAACACCACCACCACCACCTCCGTCACCAAGCGTCTCAACCATGTCACACGCCAGCGTTCAGCTCTCCATCTCACAAACATTTGATAGAAAGCGTAAATTCCCACCTAGCCACCCTCGATCCCTGGCCCTGAATGCCAGCATTTCTAAACTACTGGCCTATGAAATGCTGTCATTTAGGCTGGTGGACACAGACAGCTTCAAACAGCTCATGTCGCTTGCTGTCCCACAGTATGTTGTTCCCAGCCGGCACTACTTCTCCAAGAGAGCCGTGCCTTCCCTGCACAACCAAGTATCCGATAAAATCAAGTGTGCACTGCGCAACGCCATCTGTAGCAAGGTCCACCTAACCACAGATACGTGGACCAGTAAGCACGGCCAGGGACGCTATATCTCCCTAACTGCACACTGGGTAAATGTAGTGGCAGCTGGGCCCCAGGCGGAGAGCTGTTTGGCGCACGTCCTTCCGCCGCCAAGGATCGCAGGGCAACATTCTTTGCCTCCTGTTGCCACCTCCTCCTTCTCGGCTTCCTCCTCCTCTTCTTCCACCTGCTCATCCAGTCAGCCACACACCTTCACCACCAACTTCAGCACAGCCCGGGGTAAACGTCAGCAGGCCATTCTGAAACTCATATGTTTGGGGGACAGGCCCCACACCGCACAGGAGTTGTGGCGGGGTATTGAACAACAGACCGACGAGTGGTTGCTGCCGGTGAGCCTCAAGCCCGGCCTGGTGGTGTGTGATAATGGGCGAAATCTCGTTGCAGCTCTGGGACTAGCCAATTTGACGCACATCCCTTGCTTGGCGCATGTGCTGAATTTGGTGGTGCAGAAGTTCATTCACAACTACCCCGACATGTCAGAGCTGCTGCATAAAGTGCGGGCCGTCTGTTCGCGCTTCCGGCGTTCACATCCTGCCGCTGCTCGCCTGTCTAGCGCTACAGCGTAACTTCGGCCTTCCCGCTCACCGCCTCATATGCGACGTGCCCACCAGGTGGAACTCCACCTTGCACATGCTGGACAGACTGTGCGAGCAGCAGCAGGCCATAGTGGAGTTTCAGCTGCAGCACGCACGGGTCAGTCGCACTACAGAACAGCACCACTTCACCACCAATGACTGGGCCTCCATGCGAGACCTGTGTGCCCTGTTGCGCTGTTTCGAGTACTCCACCAACATGGCCAGTGGCGATGACACCGTTATCAGCGTTACAATACCACTTCTATGTCTCCTTGAGAAAACACTTAGGGCGATGATGGAAGAGGAGGTGGCCCAGGAGGAGGAGGAGGAGGAGGAGGAAGAGGGGTCATTTTTAGCACTTTCAGGCCAGTCTCTTCGAAGTGACTCAGAGGGAGGTTTTTGGCAACAGCAGAGGCCAGGTACAAATGTGGCCAGCCAGGGCCCACTACTGGAGGACGAGGAGGACGAGGATGAGGAGGAGGTGGAGGAGGATGAGGATGAAGCATGGTCACAGCGGGGTGGCACCCAACGCAGCTCGGGTCCATCACTGGTGCGTGGCTGGGGGGAAAGGCAGGACGATGACGATACGCCTCCCACAGAGGACAGCTTGTCCTTACCCCTGGGCAGCCTGGCACACATGAGCGACTACATGCTGCAGTGCCTGCGCAACGACAGCAGAGTTGCCCACATTTTAACCTGTGCGGACTACTGGGTTGCCACCCTGCTGGATCCACGCTACAAAGACAATGTGCCCACCTTACTTCCTGCACTGGAGCGTGATAGGAAGATGCGCGAGTACAAGCGCACGTTGGTAGACGCGCTACTGAGAGCATTCCCAAATGTCACAGGGGAACAAGTGGAAGCCCAAGGCCAAGGCAGAGGAGGAGCAAGAGGTCGCCAAGGCAGCTGTGTCACGGCCAGCTCCTCTGAGGGCAGGGTTAGCATGGCAGAGATGTGGAAAACTTTTGTCAACACGCCACAGCTAACTGCACCACCACCTGATACGCAACGTGTTAGCAGGAGGCAACATTTCACTAACATGGTGGAACAGTACGTGTGCACACCCCTCCACGTACTGACTGATGGTTCGGCCCCATTCAACTTCTGGGTCTCTAAATTGTCCACGTGGCCAGAGCTAGCCTTTTATGCCTTGGAGGTGCTGGCCTGCCCGGCAGCCAGCGTTTTGTCTGAACGTGTATTCAGCACGGCAGGGGGCGTCATTACAGACAAACGCAGCCGCCTGTCTACAGCCAATGTGGACAAGCTGACGTTCATAAAAATGAACCAGGCATGGATCCCACAGGACCTGTCCGTCCCTTGTCCAGATTAGACATTAACTACCTCCCCATAACCATATATTATTGGACTCCAGGGCACTTCCTCATTCAATCCTATTTTTATTTTCATTTTACCATTATATTGCAAGGCTACCCAAAGTTGAATGAACCTCTCCTCTGCCTGTGTGCTAGGCCTAAATATATGCCAATGGATTGTTGCAGTGGTGGCTGACGTGAAGCCTCATTCTCTGCTATGACATGCAGACTGATTCTCTGGTGACATGAAGCCAGATTGTCTGTTACGGGACCTCTCTCCTCTGCCTGGGTGCTGGGCCTGAATTTATGACAATGGACTGTTGCAGTGGTGGCTGACGTGAAGCCTGATTCTCTGCTATGACATGCAGACTGATTCTCTGCTGACATGAAGCCAGATCCTCTGTTGCGGGACCTCTCTCCTCTGCCTGGGTGCTGGGCCTAAATTTATGAAAATGGACTGTTGCAGTGGTGGGTGACGTGAAGCCTCATTCTCTGCTATGACATGCAGACTGATTCTCTGCTGACATGAAGCCAGATTGTCTGTTACGGGACCTCTCTCCTCTGCCTGGGTGCTGGGCCTAAATATCTGACAATGGACTGTTGCATTGGTGGCTGACGTGAAGCCTGATTCTCTGCTATGATATGAAGACTGATTCTCTGCTGACATGAAGCCAGATTGTCTGTTACGGGACCTCTCTCCTCTGCCTGTGTGCTAGGCCTAAATATATGCCAATGGATTGTTGCAGTGGTGGCTGACGTGAAGCCTGATTCTCTGCTATGACATGCAGACTAATTCTCTGCTGACATGAAGCCAGATTGTCTGTTACGGGACCTCTCTCCTCTGCCTGGGTGCTGGGCCTAAATTTATGACAATGGACTGTTGCAGTGGTGGCTGACGTGAAGCCTGATTCTCTGCTATGACATGCAGACTGATTCTCTGCTGACATGAAGCCAGATCCTCTGTTACGGGACCTCTCTCCTCTGCCTGGGTGCTGGGCCTAAATTTATGAAAATGGACTGTTGCAGTGGTGGGTGACGTGAAGCCTCATTCTCTGCTATGACATGCAGACTGATTCTCTGCTGACATGAAGCCAGATTGTCTGTTACGGGACCTCTCTCCTCTGCCTGGGTGCTGGGCCTGAATTTATGACAATGGACTGTTGCAGTGGTGGCTGACGTGAAGCCTGATTCTCTGCTATGACATGCAGACTAATTCTCTGCTGACATGAAGCCAGATTGTCTGTTACGGGACCTCTCTCCTCTGCCTGGGTGCTGGGCCTAAATTTATGAAAATGGACTCTTACAGTGGTGGGTGACGTGAAGCCTGATTCTCTGCTATGACATGAAGACTGATTCTCTGCTGACATGAAGCCAGATCCTCTGTTACGGGACCTCTCTCCTCTGCCTGGGTGCTGGGCCTAAATATCTGACAATGGACTGTTGCATTGGTGGCTGACGTGAAGCCTGATTCTCTGCTATGATATGAAGACTGATTCTCTGCTGACATGAAGCCAGATTGTCTGTTACGGGACCTCTCTCCTCTGCCTGTGTGCTAGGCCTAAATATATGCCAATGGATTGTTGCAGTGGTGGCTGACGTGAAGCCTGATTCTCTGCTATGACATGCAGACTGATTCTCTGGTGACATGAAGCCAGATCCTCTGTTACGGGACCTCTCTCCTCTGCCTGGGTGCTGGGCCTAAATTTATGAAAATGGACTGTTGCAGTGGTGGGTGACGTGAAGCCTGATTCTCTGCTATGACATGCAGACTGATTCTCTGGTGACATGAAGCCAGATCCTCTGTTACGGGACCTCTCTCCTCTGCCTGGGTGCTGGGCCTAAATATCTGACAATGGACTGTTGCATTGGTGGCTGACGTGAAGCCTGATTCTCTGCTATGACATGCAGACTAATTCTCTGCTGACATGAAGCCAGATTGTCTGTTACGGGACCTCTCTCCTCTGCCTGGGTGCTGGGCCTAAATTTATGAAAATGGACTGTTGCAGTGGTGGCTGACGTGAAGCCTGATTCTCTGCTATGACATGAAGACTGATTCTCTCCTGACATGAAGCCAGATTGTCTGTTACGGGACCTCTCTCCTCTGCCTGGGTGCTGGGCCTAAATTTATGAAAATGGACTGTTACAGTGGTGGGTGACGTGAAGCCTGATTCTCTGCTATGATATGAAGACTGATTCTCTGCTGACATGAAGCCAGATTGTCTGTTACGGGACCTCTCTCCTCTGCCTGGGTGCTGGGCCTAAATTTATGAAAATGGACTCTTACAGTGGTGGGTGACGTGAAGTCTGATTCTCTGCTATGACATGAAGACTGATTCTCTGCTGACATGAAGCCAGATTGTCTGTTACGGGACCTCTCTCCTCTGCCTGGGTGCCGGGGCCTAAATATCTGAGAATGGACTGTTCCAGTGGTGGGTGACGGGAAGCCAGATTCTCTGCTATGGAACCTCTCTCCAATTGATTTTGGTTAATTTTTATTTATTTAATTTTTATTTTAATTAATTTCCCTATCCACATTTGTTTGCAGGGGATTTACCTACATGTTGCTGCCTTTTGCAGCCCTCTAGCCCTTTCCTGGGCTGTTTTACAGCCGTTTTAGTGCCGAAAAGTTCGGGTCCCCATTGACTTCAATGGGGTTCGGGTTCGGGACGAAGTTCGGATCGGGTTCGGATCCCGAACCCGAACATTTCCGGGATGTTCGGCCGAACTTCTCGAACCCGAACATCCAGGTGTTCGCTCAACTCTATACATGACTGTTTCTTTCTAACAAAGCTAGAACCAGCCCTGTACCTCACATGGATCCAAAGATCTCCCCATTCATTGCTCTGCTAGATTTATATCAAGCTGGTAGCTTAAGGGGGAGTGTCTTTTCTGCTGCAGCTCAGGGGCATGTCTCAGCTCTGCCTATCACAGCTCAGGAGGCAGCTAAAGGATCAAACTGAGCATGTGCGGCCATCTCAGTGAGCAGGACAAAGAAATAAGAAGAAAAACAAACAGCAGGTTTCACTATACAGATACATTTTATTCAATAACTCAGTAGCTATGCAATTTATTTTTATTACATGCAATTACAAAAGAATTCAGATCCAGGTGCTGGTTTTAAAATATTTGTCATTGAACAACCCCTTTAATAGAAAGCAGATCACCGATTAGGTGCCATGAACAGATTAGGAATGGATGGTTAGAAGTGTGTACTGGTTGTTATTAAAGGGCATCTGTCAACAGATTTGTACCTACAGTATATATAATATATTCAGTGGCTCACTAGTTTTTGATCATTGGAAAGAGGGTATTTGCAATCGCGAGGGTCCTGCAGTTTATATATTAAAAAAAATTATTATATTAGTGTGGACACTAACTAATCAATATATACAGTCAGGTTCATAAGTATTGGGACATCGACACAATTCTAACATTTTTGTCTATATACACCACAACAATGAATTTGAAATAAAACTAACAAGATGTGCTTTAACTGCAGACTGTCAGCTTTAATTTGAGGGTATTTACATCCAAATAAGGTGAACGGTGTAGGAATTACAACAGTTTGCATATGTGCCTCCCACTTGTTAAGGGACCAAAAGTAATGGGACAGAATAATAATCATAAATCAAACTTTCACTTTTTAATACTTGCTTGCAAATTACAGCCTGAAGTCTGGAACGCATAGACATTACCAGACGCTGGGTTTCATCCCTGGTCATGCTCTGCCAGGCCTCTACTGCAACTGTCTTCAGTTCCTGCTTGGTCTTGGGGCATTTCCCCTTCAGTTTTGTCTTCATCAAGTGAAATGCATGCTCAATCGGATTCAGGTCAGGTGATTGACTTGGCCATTGCATAACATTCCACTTCTTTCCCTTAAAAAACTCTTTGGTTGGTTTTGCAGTATGCTTTGGTTCATTGTCCATCTGCACTATGAAGCGCCGTCCAATGAGTTCTGAAGCATTTGGCTGAATATGTGCAGATAATATTACCCAAAACACTTCAGAATTCATCCTGCTGCTTTTGTCAGCAGTCACATCATCAATAAATACAAGAGAACCAGTTCCATTAGCAACCATACATGCCCACGCCATGACACTACCACCACCATGCTTCACTGATGAGGTGGAATGCTTAGGATCATGAGCAGTTCCTTTCCTTCTCCATACTGTTCTCTTCCCATCACTCTGGTACAAGTTGATCTTGGTCTCATCTATCCTTAGGATGTTGTTCCAGAACTGTGAAGGCTTTTTTAGATGTTGTTTGGCAAATTCTAATCTGGCCTTCCTGTTTTTGAGGCTCACCAATGGTTTACATCTTGTGGTGAACCCTCTGTATTCACTCTGGTGAAGTCTTCTCTTGATTGTTGACTTTGACACACATACACCTACCTCCTGGAGAGTGTTCTTGATCTGGCCAACTGTTGTGAAGAGTGTTTTCTTCACCAGGGAAATAATTCTTTGGTTATCCACCACAGTTGTTTTCCATAGTCTTCCAGGTCTTTTGGTGTTGCTGAGCTCACCGGTGCATTCCTTCTTTTTAAGAATGTTCCAAACAGTTGTTTTGGCCGCGTCTAATGTTTTTGCTATCTCTCTGATGGGTTTGTTTTGTCCTAATGATTTCTTGCTTCACTGATAATGACAGCACTTTGGTTCTCATCTTGAGAGTTGACAGCAACAGATTCCAAATGCAAATAGCACACTTGAAATGAACTCTGGACCTTTTATCTGCTCATTGTAATTGGGATAATGAGGGAATAACACACACCTGGCCACGGAACAGCCGAGAAGCCAATTGTCCCATTACTTTTGATTCCTTAACAAGTGGGAGGCACATAAGCAAACTGTTGTAATTCCTACACCGGTCACCTGATTTTGATGTAAATACCCTCAAATTAAAGCTGACAGTCTGCAGTTAAAGCACATCTTGCTCGTTTCATTTCGAATCCATTGTGGTGGTGTATAGAGCCAAAAAATTTACAATTGTGTCGATGTCCCAATATTTATGGACCTGAATGTAAATGGATTGCTATATTAATCATGGTTACATATTTTACAATCATGTTTAGATATTTTATGATCTATGTTTGTTTTTGGTAAAGAAAGAGTCTGTTTTGTGCATTTTTGAACATTGCTATAGGATAGGTGCCGATGAGTGGGATTGCCAACTATAATTTATTTGCTACAGATTTGTACCTATGAAACTGGCTGACCTGTTGCATGTGCGTTTGGCAGCTGAAGATGTCTGTGTTGGTCCCATGTCCATATGTGTCCGCATCGCTGAGAAAAAAGAGGTATTAATATATGCAAATGAGCCTCTAGGAGCAACAGGGACATTTCCTTTACAGAGGCTCTGCTTTCTCTCTGCAACTGCCATGTTCTCTTCACCTTGATTCAAATTGGAGAAGGTGCAGCAGTTATAGAGAAATTTGAGCCTCTAGGTGTAATGACAACACCCCCGTTGTACCTAGAGGCTCATTTACATATACTTAACCATCATTTTTGAACGTGGGACCAACACAGATACCTTCAGTTGCCAAGTGCACATGTAACAGGTCAGCTAGTTTCATGGGTACAAATCTGCTGACAGATGCCCTTTAAGGAGACACAGGGGATGCCTCATCCAGACAAGCAGTACTCTGCTCTGAACAGATGAGGGGCGAGAACCCCAAAACAATGATTGATACACTGTTAAACTAACACAGCGTTTTCTGCAGCAGCTGCTGATGTGTCCTCATCACAGAGATTTGCCTAGACTGGACACAATTTTATTGACCTCTCAGCTGCTGAGCAGGACTGACTATGTAGAGTTTTTCTACTTCTAAAAGTAATCAAGAGTCTTCTCATTCAGTGACAGCAAGCTTCTAGAAAATGGTAAAGATTTGAAAACCAATGTATTTTAGCTTTTTTAACATTTAAAGGGAAAGTTCAGTGTCAGTATATTGATAACCTATCCTTAGGATGGGTCATCAATATCAGATCAGTGGGGTCTGACTCTTGGCACCCCCCCTCCCCCCAAATATGCTGTTTCAAAGGATTGCGATACTCGTGTGACCTCTACAACCTCTTCAATATTCAAATGTATGCCGTCTAGATTAAAGCTGTGATGCAGTGTAATTACAACAGTTTCCTAGAAGAGGCAGAGGCATGAGGTTTGTGACTTTTTTTATGCCAGAAAACTGGTGTTGGGGAGGGGGATAATAAGTTCCCACCAATGTTTTGTAGGACTAGCTTAGCTGAATGTAATGATTTCTTGATCAGTCTTCTTTAGGACCAGGCGAGAAGCTTATGTAGAAATCTGGCCCTGTCATTCAAGTAGGAGGGGGAGAGGCTGGCAGAGAAAGTAGGAGGACAACAGAGTGGCTTTGGCTCATCCTTAATGCACTTAACTGCTTATTAGCGTATGAATTGCAATACTTTTTTTTCTCCAGAATGCAACGGAGAGCTAAGTGAAACATCATTACATTCAGGTTTAATATGGTTTAACAGTGAATTTCTTGGGCCAGGTTCCCTTTAACAAAAGATTTCGTCCATACCAGAGAACCAACTTCTTTCAATTAGTGAAAGAGGGAGATGTTTTTAGAGGTATCTGTCTTAAGGCACACTTGACACTAGATAAACCCACATGGCTGACACAATCTCAATCCAAAAAGCCAGTTCCTACAGAGATGTGTTGTATGGAGATAAGCCATTAAATTTGTTTCACCTAAGAAACTGTTACAGCAGCTATCAAGACATTCATCTCCTTTGTCAAGTAGAAAGACCTCAGGGACCTTGAGAAAAAGGTAAGAACATCACATAGCGCAACATACAAAACCTGTAATTTCTTAATAGAAAGGCAGTTGGGTCTCTTAGAAACAATAAACAAATCATAAGTTCATATGTTCCTATAAGGTCTCCGGTATTGCGGTCATAGACAGGGAGAATTATAAAAGGGAGACTCTGTCCCCGTTTGGAGATATTACAATTTAATATCATTGTAAATTCAACTACACCAGAAACAAAGGGATATTGTGAATCAATGAAATCAGACAGGTATAATTTCCAACAAACTCATGGATTTTTTTGGGCAACAGAAAACCTTAGAAATAGAGATGAGTGAATTGATTCTAGAAACCACACCTGTCACAGAATTAACCAAGGGTTGTAGTGAGAATTTTTACCCCACAAGTGCTTTGCAAAAATGAATTCACAACAGATGGTGCAAAAGTGAATATTTCAGTGCCCCATATCTTGCGGCTATTGTGTGCCAGTGTTAATAGTAAACCCTCTTATGATAATGCAGTGCTTCCTGGTTTCAGAAACAGCCTACATGTGGCCCCTAATATTTTGCTTGGCCATACCAAAGGACTTGGGAGTAAAAGAGAATCAATGCTTGTGCTGACAACTGTAGCGGGTCTGGGGTGAAATAATAAATTATCGAACCCGTGAGAAGTGACCTCATTTTTGAAAGCTATGCCCCTCAAGATATTTATTAAGTGGAGTTGGCAAATGGAGTGAGGTACTTTGCAGAAATTAATGTGCAGCGGACTATGAAAAAAAAAAATTGAATTTTTCAATACATTTGGCATTTCAGTGCCCAAAATGTTGTAACCAGTTTATGCCATCTGAGACTCACACCACACCCTTTACATTGATAGGCAAGTTCTACTGGGTACGGAAATACCATAATTGTAGGCTTAAGCTGCTATAAGGGCACACGATAGAGCTCAGAAGAGAAGTAGTGGAATTTGGCTTTTGAAGCACGGATTTTGCTGTAATGGTTTTCAGGCGTACATCACATTTGCAGAGACCTTGAGGTTATCGTAAAGTGGAAAACCCAGTGGAAGGTGTTGATCATGGGTGGAGTTAGCAGTTTGACACCACAGGTATTTTACAGAAATAAATGAGCAGGGACGTTTCAAAACAAAAACTGAAAGTTTTCCACAGATATGGCAATTCAGTGTCCAATATGTTATGTCCAGCATGTGACATCTGAGACTCATGCTAAACCCCTTAAATTGTTACGGGGTTCTACTGGATATAGAAATGCCAAAAAGGTGGGTGTAAACTGCTATTTGGGTATTCGGCAGGGTTTAGGAGTGACAGACAACTTTTGGCTTTTGCAGCCCAGATTTTGATGGATTGGTTTACGAACATCATGATGCTTTCAAACAACCTCTGAGTTACCAGTACAGCTATTTTCTGAGAATCATATATTTTTTTATTTTCTCTAAATGGAGCAACGTAAGGGTTTATTTTTTGTTGGATTAGTTGCCATTATCATTGCATCAATTTTGCAGTTACTCTGCCACTGCTTTTTGGGTTTGGCAAAGTAGCAGCTAGAGACAAGGACTGGGCATCCCAAGCTTTCATACAAGACCAGAATCACAGCATTAGCACAACATCAGCAGGAGATATCGCTGTTAGAAATTGAGACGTGTATAAATGCAGTAAAATCTGCATTTACTTTCACTTTAAGCTGTATTCACTGCCATCCCAATTTCTAAAAGTCTTCTGATGTAGTGAAGATAATGCTGTGTTTCTAGTACTGTTTGAAAGCTTGGAATGCCAGCTTTCAAAAAAGACAAATCTCAAAATATATCTCTAGCTGCTACTAATCCAGAGATAAAGATATAGCCAAGCTAAAATTGACTCTGATAACACATCAAAGTGTTATCTTGTGACAAAATCCATTGAAATCCATTGAAAAGTTAGTTAACATTTTCTTGCCATTCTTTACTCAACGTATTCACCATCAAGTTTAGCTCTGCTGCCTCTGCATGGTATCATCATTGTACTGACTCACATAATAAAGTTATGTTATTTATATCACACAGTAAACACTGTAAATAAATTTCACAAAATAATATCGAACGTTTTGTTATCTTTCCCTTAAAAATAAAATAATAATAGTTATTTAATACACTATATATACCCCCAAGTGGTTTCTAAATAAACTACAACTAATCTTGCATAATAACAAAATAAATTATAAGAAAAATTAAAAGGTTATAATAACTGCTGACTCACAAAAGGTGAAAATATTACTATTCCTTAGGGTTAAAATTATCTATATTACTAAGGGGTTACAAATGTGAGTGTGTCCCCTGAGTTGTGCGCCAACAAAATTTACTTCAGATAAAAAAGTGAAAAGTAAAAAGTGAAAATTTTGGGAGGGTTTTTCAAATTTGAATGTGACTGTTAGGAGGTTGATGTGAGGAAAGGGGCTTTTTTTTTTTACTAAAACACACCCTGCCTTTGGATCTGATCTCTGTGCTGAACATGTATGGCAGATATCAGGAAGGGGTTAAATAAAAGGTGGAACACTTTTTTTTTTTTTTCAATATTATAAAAACTGCCAACCCTCAGGATTTTGAGGTGTCTATCTACAGTGCACCTGGCACCCAAACCACAGCTGTATAGAGGCTTAATAACACAATGATACTGTCAATAAATGTTCTGTAAAATACAGAGCACTATTGTACTGTAAGATATAATGATGTGATATAGTATAATATATTAGAACTTTACATGTAAATATTCTCCAGCTTACAAATGCACAAAAAGAAAAAGCACCTCAATATTATTTTGCATCATTTTTGTTACACCGATATCCAGGAAGTCAGGAAATAAACTGATCAGGCCAGTTTATGAACCTGTACTTCATTCTTTCTGTTATAAATTTTGGCTATTTCCTGCTCGCTTGGCTTGAAAATATATATTACATTATGCAGCATTCCCTGAAAGATACAGTTTTATTACATATATTTTATGGTTTCAATCAATTTGATGATATGCAAAAATATGCAAATAGCCCCCAGTGTGCAACAGAAGCACAGCGTGATTTGTTTTTAGTTAAATCACAGCTCACTGCAACTTCTTATATGTTTAGCAAGATCTATAGGCATACATATTCATGCATCCAGTTTTGTGGACTATAGACATGCTAATAAATAATGTAAAAAATAATAAAACATGTGTTTTCATATGATTTCATTATTACTTTTCTAATGCAAAAGAACTAGGATAAGCGTGTAATGCATGTGGCTCAAAATTAAAGCAGTTAGTCAGATAAGAGAAAGCACATGTTCCAGATGGCGCTGTAAAAAAATGGCACAACACCTATAATATGGTATTAATCTTTTTTTTCCTTTTCCTTTCCACAAACGATCTTACATTATTAAGAATTGTTAAAAAATAAAAATAAAAAAATAATGATAAAAATAAAAGCATGCCATGAGTTAAATCCTAAAATATAAAGTATCAAATGCATCCTAATATACACATATATGTGATAAAATAAATTGTACAGTTTCTAACAATAGACAAACAATATATTTCATATATTTTCTTGACTTGACATTAAGATGGATAATAATGACATTGGCTCTTTTTACTTTTCTGTGTTTTTGTACTTATATTTTGAGTTGGTTTTGATTCCTGATTTTTGCCTAGACACATTAACAACACAAATAATAAAAACACATAGTAAGTCCTCATGGCCACAGCTTGGAGGCTGAAAAGTCACAGTGACAGAGTCCTGGACAACTCTGTGCTAATGCTCAGTTGGGTGGCAAATAAATGAAGCTGCTCCCCCCTAAAGCCACCCTTTTAGGGGAGAGAAGCTCCCTATATAGGGTATCTAATAAAGCGTGCCATAATATTCTTCTGTCAGAGTTGTATAGTAAGTGACAGAGAAAAAATGTGTGCGACTAAACTATTATGGCTCTGCACAAAATAGCTTTGAGGTCTTAGGGTAAATTCACACCCCCTCTGCAGTGCACTCTTAGCATGCGCCCAAAAAAAAGTTTCTTACATGTACAGTTGCAAGAAAAAGTATGCAAACCCTTTGGAATGATATGGATTTCTGCACAAATTGGTCATAAAATGTGATCTGATCTTCATCTAAGTCACAACAATAGACAATCACAGTCTGCTTAAACTAATAACACACAAATAATTAAATGTTACTATGTTTTTATTGAACACACCGTGTACACATTAACAGTGTAGGTTGAAAAAGTATGTGAACCCTTGGATTTAATAACTGGTTGAACCTCCTTTGGCAGAAATAACTTCAACCAAAAGTTTCCTGTAGTTGCAGATCAGATGTGCACAATGGTCAGGAGAAATTATTTTATTTATTTTTTTTCATTATTTTTTTATTAGATTTGTATAATAACAAGAACCATGTAACAACAAGAACCGTGTAACACAGTACAGGATAGGACAATACAAATCAGATCCAGCAGGATAACCATGTCCAATAGATGGTACAAAATGTGGCATCAATTAGACAAGTACTTATCGAAAAGACATTGACATATACCAAAGTACCATTTCCCCAATAAATAATGTAGTAGGAGAGTCCTGGCCGGGGAAGCGAGTGAGAAGGAGGAATCTTCTAGTGATAAATCAGCTGCTCACAAAGTATTATGATGATGTAAGTAACATAGTAACGTAGTACATAAGGCCGAAAAAAGACATTTGTCCATCCAGTTCGGCCTGTCATCCTGCAAGTGAAGCCTGTTGTGCTAGGTTGAGAGAATAACGAAGTTGCGGCAGAGTGAGGGTTTACAGGAGGAGGTATCCAAAGCAGGAAGACCCAAACTCAACCGATTGAGGGAGGTGAGAACCTATGGACAAGCCACAGGTGCCATTTTTTCATAAACTGTGGGTGAGTTCTAGTCTCCCAAGCAGACAATTCCTCAAATCGGTGTAGCTGGTCTATTTTTTGCTTCCATTGCATTATTGAGGGGAGAGAGGTTTGCAACCAAGATTTTGGTATAAGAAGCCTTGCTGTGATTAATAGTTGTTTAAATAAGTAAGGGGGGGGGGGGGTTATGCACATCCTCGTCAAAACAAGCTAGCAAGGCTTTGCTAGGAGAAACCTTTACATCTGTGAGGCAGAGTTTGTTGCTGATTTCAAATATGTCACATCACCATTTATTTATTTTGGGGCAATCCCACCAGATATGGAAAAATGTTCATCTGTCACCCTGGCACCTCCAGCAAACATCCGAGGAACCCTCTGAGAAGAAGCATGATTTGTCTGGGGTTATGTACCACCTAGATAATAGTTTGTAACTATTTTCCTGAATCCTAACACATCTGTACGACTTATAGGCAGAAAGGAAGAGTTTGGGGAGCATGGAGAGGGGAAGATCCCTATCCATGTCTTTTTCCAAATGTCGGATGAAGGCTGGTTTTACAAGTAAGAGAGCCGATTTCAACCTATTGTATATTTGTGAAATAAGCTTTTTAGGTGGTTTCGGATCAGTAATCAAAGATTCAAGCCATACCAGAGGGCAAAGAAGTTCACCTTCTCCTGTATTGCGAGTCATGAATGTTCTAAGATATGTGATTAGGGTTATACTGCTAGGCTGGAGGTTTAGGATCTCCTTCATATCACTAACGCTTGTAATGTCTCCCGAACTTCCCAAGAAAGAGAAAATGGGGGTAGATGAGCTCCTTAACTCTCTCGGGGTAGAATTCAACCGGGGAAATCGTACCCACCACATCACTAACCCGGAGAAGAGGGGAGGGGAAAGGGATAGATCAATGTGTAGAGAGTGACCGCTTCCATGCATTCAGGGTGGCTCGCAAGATTGGGTATGAGGTGGGAGGGGTAAATGTCGGAATTTGGCTTCCCAACAGAAGAGACCATAAGGGTCTGCCCATTAAGTGTTGTTCCAATGGGACCCAAATTTTTTCAGGGCTATTACGTAACCATTCTATTGCTCAAGAAAGGAGTGTTGCATTGCCATATAGTTCAGGATCTGGGAGACCAATTCCTCCCGCAGACACCGGCTTTGAAGGCTGGGAGTATGAGAGTCTTGGTTTTCTTCCATTCCTAATAAAGGATCTGAACTTTTTCCTAAGAGACTTATAGTATGACTTAGGTATAGGGATAGGGAGAACTTGTTGGAGATAAGTGAGGCGGGGTAAGATCAGTGACGAGAGAAGATTCTTATGTCCAAATCACGATAAGGTTGGGGTACGGAGGTTAAGGTTATCTATGGCTTTAATCATAGAATGAAGCAAAGGGGTATAATTTAGGGACAAGAGATCAGGGACAGATGGATTAATCTTTACCCCCAGGTAAGTTAAGAATGGGGATGACCAATCAAAGGGTGAATTTACCTTTAAGGCCTGTTTGACATGTGAAGGGAGACGAGTAATCATAATTAGAGATTTTTTTTCATTGATTTTGAAGTTAGAGACTTCGCTATAGTTATATAGGTGGTTTTGTATAAGGGGGAGAGAGACTATAGGGTTAATGGTCATTACCATAACATCATCAGCGAAGGCCGCCAATTTGTGTTCTTGTCCCCCCAGCTTCACGCCTCTGATGTTAATGTCTTTTCTCAAAGAGGCCAGAAAGGGCTCTAGAACTAAAATGAATAATAAGGGTGACAGGGGGCACCCCTGTCTAGTACCGTTACAGATGCAAAAGGGGGTGGACAGAACTCCATTGAGCATAACCTTAGCCGTAGCTTGTGAGTACATTGCGAAAAATAGCTTGCACATAGAGACCAGGGAGTCCGAAGCGCAGCAAAGCTTCTCTCCAATATGTCCAATTAATCCTGTGAAACGCTTTTTCGGCATTAGTACTCAGAAATAGTATAGGTTTAGAGGATGCTGAGGCATGACACAATACATTTATCACTCTGGAAGTATTGTCTCTGCCTTCCCTATTGGCCAGCATTTTTGCTAATAATTTTAAGTCTAAATTAAGTAATGTAATTGGCACATTGTTTTAAGTACTTCCCTTCTTTGGCTATTAGAGTGATGTGTGCTATCGTCATATCCCTGGAGAGAAGGCCACCCTTTAGAGTGAAATTGCAAACATCCAGGAGATGGGGTAGGAGTTGGTTTTTGGAAAGTTTTATAATAGGAGGTGGGAAAACCATCTGGTCCTAGGCATTTGCCCACTGGTAGCTGATGAAGAGCAGCGGTCAGTTCATCTAAAGTAAAGGGAAAGACTAGAACCCGCTTCTGTGAACTAATCAGAGTTGTGAGGGTCACGGAATTGAGAAAGGAGGAGATGAGGGAAATATGGGTATCTGGAACGTTTATGGAAGGTGAATTGTAAAGGGCTTCATAGAAGTTTCGAAATTGAGCGGCAATTTTAGTAGAGGAGAACACTGGGTCTCCTAAGGTGGAGGTTAGCTGGTGGATAAAATTAGTGGATCTCTTACTTTTTATTTTGCGCATCATGAATTTGGAGGCCTTGTCTCCATGGGCAAAATATTTGTGTTGAGCATTTAGATAATATTTGGCTACCTTAATTTGTAAGAGGGCTTATAATTCTGCTCTTAGCCTCATCAATTCCTCAAGCTGTGAGTCAGAGAAGGAGAGTTTATACATCGTCCCGAGGGCCTGAATCTTTATATAAATAGCCTCTATTTTCTCTCCTCTGATTTTCTTCAGGTGAGTTCCAATACTAATAAAATGTCCCCTAATGAATGGTTTGTAGGCATCCCAAAGAGATTGGGGTGACATGGTGGGTTGTTTGTTTAATGAAAAGTACTCTTTCAGAAGGGCTTCAATTTTGTTTTTTGTTTCCGTTTCGCCTAGTAAGGATTCATTGAGACGCCAGCTGAAGGCTCTCAGATGGTGTGAAGGTGCCAGTATGTAGAGGAAGACGGGGGCATGGTCGGATATGTGGATGGAGCCAATATTAGCTTCCGAGCAGAGCTGGAGATGTTCTTTTGAAACAAATAAGTAGTCCAGGCGATGGTAAGTATTGTGGGCGTGTGAATAAAAAGTGGAAGGTACGCCAGGAATCCACTAAATGCAAATTCCACAGCCCTTCTCTCATGACTCGCAGGGAGCTCAGAGAGTGAGCATATTTATGTGAGGAAGAATCAATTTGTGGGTTCAGTGCTACATTCAAATCCCCACCTAGAACCACCAAACCTTACTTAAAGGAGTCAATGATTAGGATAGTTGTGGTAAGCCAATGTACTTGTCTAGTATTCGGTACATACAAGTTGATAAAAGTGTATACTTGGTGTCCCTTTACTAGAATGTACCTTCCCTCTGGGTCTTGGAGGTGACTAATGTATTTAAAGGGGACTCTTCTCTGGAATCCTATGCTCACTCCTCTCGAGGCAGAAGAACTCCCCCCACAATGATACCACTGAGGATAATGTGAGAAGGTCAGATTAGGGTAGTGGTTGAATCTGAAGTGCGTCTCCTGGAGAAATAAAATGGTCGCACCTGATTTACGCAGCAAAGAGAATATCTGGCTACGATTAGATGGAGAATTTAATCCTTTGACATTGTAGGATGCTATATGTAAATCAAACATGATAGTTTGAATGTCTTAGGTTACCTTTATCTAGCCCAAGGATTCTCCAGGAATACGCACTAATCACAAGATATACATTCTGCCGCCCAGGGAGGGGGGCAAGGAAACCAGGAATGCCCCGCCACATCTGAGTAAGCAAATGGATGAAAAACCTGTACTGTGAGTATAACAAGTTGTAAAAATAAAAGGAAAAAAAAAATTAGAACATAAGATAAACAATTCCCATGTAGTAATGCACTAGGGCAAGAACAAAGGATAGACATCAGGGGGAGAAAGGGTCTGTAGACCTGATAGTAGATCTCCAGCACTAATAGATGCAAGCCTGAACATAAATAGAAAGGACCTTATTAGAGTTGGTGGTAGAAGGGGAACAGTAGTAACCCTATCAAGGTGAGAGGGTAATAGGCGAGGACAGGAAGATATAGGGTCTATTACATTCTATAGAACATCAGAGCCAGGGTTGATTGTTGGTCGTACAATAACACAGAAGCATCAATATATATGGAAATAGTTGGATATCAACTAGAGAGGTGTCTCATGGAGCTTGAGCGAGTCTCTTCGAGGTTATCTGTCTGCTTCTTTTCCCGATCCTTTGTGATTTAGGGGTATGTTGGTAGTGAACGGAGTAACTGTTGGGTCAGCTGGGAGCGCAGCGAGGTCCTGAAACAGATCACAGTTCTCCACTTACAAAGGAGGGATTTGCAGGTTCTTATATAGATCTTCCAAATCGGAGTGAGCCAAAATATTGAAGTGGTGTCCAGTTTGGGAGAAGGAAAGTCCAAATGGAAAGTTCCATTTATATTGGATTTTATTGGATCTTAGCCACTCCGTCAGTGGTTTCAGGGCTCTGCATTTTCTGAGCGTAGAAGGGGCTAGGTCTTGGTATATTGTCACCTGCGGACCCTCAAATGAAAAATCAAGACGATTTCTTGCAGCCTCTTGCGTTCCCTGTTTTCCTGGTCTTCCAGGGCATTGTGCAGGTACTTGAGGTAAGCGCTGCATTTTTGGAGCGAGTTTGTGGTGGCCGACTGGTGATCCAGTATCAGTGCCTGGTGAGTCTCTAGTGTCTCTACCCGATCCCCCACTTGCCTCATCTCCTGATGGAGTGCAGATATTTTGCTGAGGACCGGCTCCATGGCTTTGCAGAGGGCTTGTTTCAGGTAGTGCCTGGTAATGGGAAGTGCTCCTCTACCCTGCGGCTCCTCTGTGTCGCTTTCATCCTCCGATCTATCCATAGCGTGCTCGGAGGCCTTGTGCAAGTGTGTCAGCATCTTGGAATCTCGTGCCGTGAACGAGGAGGCAGCTTTCTTAATAAATGTATCCATTTCACCACTGGCGATTTGTGTTTTCTTAGTGGTCGGTAGTGTTGATCACGAATATTAGAATTTCAAATTTTTATCGCGAATATAGGTACTTTTCGATATTTTTTTTTTTAATCAGTACACATGATCCCTCCCTGCTTCTAGCTTGTGGGCCAATGAGAAGGCTGCAGTATATTTGACTTTAGGAGTAGTGTTGTTTGCGAATTTTCGTAATACAAATTTATTTATTGCGAATTTTTCAATTTACAACTATTAGACAAAGAAGATTATAGCACTATATTAGCTAAATTGCTCTATATTCGATTTTTTTTCAAATATTCGCTATATTGCTATAACTTTGTTTTTTCAAATATTCGTAATATTCTAAAACAAGAATATATAGCGAATATTCGAAAAAAAATTAATATAGAGCAATTTAGCTAATATAGTGCTATAATCTTCTTTGTCTAATAGTTGTAATTTTTTTCTCATCTGAAGTTCAGATTGGAAAACAATTACAACTATAATTAAAAAAATTATAGCACTATATTAGCTAAATTGCTCTATATTAGTTTTTTCGAATATTCGCTATATTTATTACATATTCTTGTTTTAGAATATTCCGAATATTCGAAAAAACAAAGTTATAGCAATATATAGCGAATATAAAAAAAACGAATATAGAGAAATTTAGCTAATATAGTGCTATAATTTTTTTTTATAGTTGTAATTTTTTATCAATCTGAACTTCAGATGAGAAAAAAATTACAACTATTAGACAAAAAAGATTATAGCACTATATTAGCTAAATTGTTCTATATTCGTTTTTTTATATTCGCTATATTGCTATATATTCTTGTTTTAGAATATTCCGAATATTCGAAAAAACGAAGTTATAGCAATATAGCGAATATTCGGAAAAAAAACGAATCTAGAGCAATTTAGCTAATATAGTGTTATAATCTTATTTATCTAATAGTTGTAAGTTGAAAAATTCACAATAAAAAAATTCGTATTATGAAAATTAGCATTTCGAAAGTTTGCATATTACACAATCATTACCTGATTTTTCGAGTAAAAAAATTGTAGAATATAAAGAATATTAGAATTTGCAAATATTCAACGAATATTCTACAAAATATTCGCGAAATATTGTGAATTCGAATATGACCCCTGCCGCTCATCACTAGTGGTCGGGTGCTCTATAGCTTTAGAGTTCCCGATCTTCACCATTTTCAGACAGTTTGCTGCTGATAGCAGGTGCAAATGGAGATCTTTGTGATGGAGCTCAGGATCGTGCAGCCATCTCTGACCGATGCAAGCTCTGCCCCCCCGTCAGGAGTAATTCTTGACCATTCCTCTTTACAGAACTGTTTCAGTTCAGCAATATTCTTGGGATGTCCAGTGTGAATCGCTTTCTTGAGGTCATGACACAGCATCTCAATCGGGTTGAGATCAGGACTCTGAGTGGGCCACTCCAGAAGGCGTATTTTCTTCTATTTAAACCATTCTATTGTTGATTTACTTCTATGATTTGGGTCGTTGTCCTGTTGCAACACCCATCTTCTGTTGAGCTTCAGCTGGTGGACAGATGGCCTTAAGTTCTCCTGCAAAATGTCTTGATAAACTTGGGAATTCATTTTTCCTTCGATGATGGCAATCCCTCCAGGCGCTGACGCATCAAAGCAGCCCCAAACCATGATTCCCCCACCACCATACTTCACAGATGGGATGAGGTTTTGATGTTGGTGTGCTGTGCCTCTTTTTCTCTGCACATAGTGCTGTGTGTTTCTTCCAAACAACTCAACTTTGGTTTAATCTGTCCACAGAATATTTTGCAAGTACTGCTGTGGAACATCCAGGTGCTCTTTTGCATACTGTAAACGTACAGCAATGTTTTTTTTGTACAGCAGTGGCTTCCTCTGTGGTATCTTCCCATGAAATCCATTCTTGTTTAGTGTTTTACGCATTGTAGATTCACTAACAGGGATGTTAGCATATGCCAGAGACTTCTGTAAGTCTCTAGCTGTCACTCTAGGATTCTTCTTCACCTTATTGAGCAGTCTGCGCTGTGCTCTTGCAGTCATCTTTACAGGATGGCCACTCCTAGGGAGAGTAGCAGCAGTGCGGAACTTTCTCCATTTATAGACAATTTGTCTTACCGTGGACTGATGAACAGCAAGGCTTTTGGAGATACTTTTATAACCCTTTCCAGCTTTATGCAAGTCAACAATTCTTAATCGTAAGTCTTCTGAGAGCTCTTTTGTGCGAGGCATCATTCACATCAGGCAATGCTTCTTGTGAAAATCAAACCCAGAACTGCTGTGTGTTTTTTTTTTATAGGGCAGCTGTAACCATCACCTCCAATCTCATCTCATTGATTGGACTCCAGTTGGCTGACACCTCACTCCAATTAGCTCTTGGAGATGCCATTAGTCTAGGGGTTCACATACTTTTTCCACCTGCACTGTGAATGTTTACATGGTGTGTTTTAATAAAAACATGGTAACATCTGCATTCTTTGTGTGTTATTAGTTTAAGCAGACTGTGATTGTCTATTGTTGTGACTTAGATGAAGATCAGATCACATTTTATGATCAATTTGTGCAGAAATCCATATCATTCCAAAGGGTTCACATACTTTTTCTTGCAACTGTATGCTGAGAAGACATTTAGTCAATATTTGGCTGGAGCCTGCAATAATCACTGTATATTAGTGGCATGAGCAAATCGACTTCGGATGAAACATCCAAAGTTGATTTGCTTAAAACTTTGTTTCAATACTGTATGGAGCGAGCGCTCCATACAGTATTAGAATGTATTGGCTCCGATGAGCCGAAGTTATTATTTCGCGAAGTCTCGCGAGAGTTTGCTCATTTTCTAATTTCTTTGTTCACCTCACTGAGGTGGATGCCTATGCTCAGACACCAGCTGCAGCAAACAAGACACATCCCCTGAAACGGACATGTCCTCTTAGCTGTCAGCTTGAAATAAATCTAGGAGAGTAATTGGAGCAATGAACAGTGAGATCCATGTGTGGTACAGGGCTGGTTCTAGTTTTGTTAGAAATAGGTTGACAAGTACTATATGATGTCTTATTTTCTTTTTTAAATATGGGATAACCCCTTTAAGATGTTTTTTGTCACATTTTTATGTATCAATAATTATTTGAAACATACCGGGCAACACAATTGTGCTGTCCTCCTCTGACACCCGGTGTTGCTATGAGAGTCATGGTGGAGCTGGTGGGGTTGTCAAATTGACCATGTGCATAGTCACCCCTCCAATCAGAGTCTTTGGTTGCCAATGTTCAGTGTCCTGGCCTCTGTGCTAGTGACTAGCTTATCTACCTGGTACTGTGCTCTGTGATGTCAGTTGTTGCAGGTTGTCGTTACTGAAGCACAAAGCACCTGGCAATTTGTAGTTTTCCTCCTGGCATTTGACCCCTTGTCCTACTCCTGGCTAAGCTTCTAATGTAACCTTTGTTTTATCTTTAATGTTTTCCAACATTAGCTTTAAATATGAAACATTTTCTTCATCTGTGCACTTACTGCCATTTAGTGATCATGCTGGGGACCATAGCCTGGGGATTCTTCAACACTGTGCAGGGGTCTATCGTGAAGACTATGGCATTCCCTCAGACTTCACACCAAAGTCTAGCCAGCAAAAATTGCAATCTCAAGTAAACTAGTGATGGACAAACATCTTCTGGGACGGTTCGCGAACCGCAAGTTCACGGCGGGTGCCATTCATTTTAATGGCAGGCGAACCTGAAAAACCTTCAGCTCATATTTGCAGCCAAGAAATAATTACTAGAAGTGCACAAATAGTCCCACAACATGGACAGTGACATACCAGATGTATCATTCGTATTTGCGATCTCCATTCCTTATTTTTTTAAATGCAAAATATCAGCAATATAATTTTCGCGTATGCGCAAATGCACTATAAACAAAGTATATTGGTATTTAACACCTCGCTTCAATCAGTTTTATTTGGGGGGGGTGACTGGTATATCACACCAGTAGAAATAATTTGTTCCAATAACGCTTGTCCCTCTATATACCTGCAGTATCGCAGCAGAACCGCACCCAACTGCCGCGCAATACAAATGCACTATAATATACTTTCTAAACTAGAAAGTATATTATAACATTGTACAAGGAAGGCAATCAATTAGAATATACATAAGGGTCCATTCACATGTGCATAAGTGTTTTGTAGATCCGCAAAATGCGGACACCGGCAATGTGCATTCCGCAATCTGCGGACCGCACATTGCCAGCGCTATAATAGAAAATGCCTAATATTGTCTGCAATTGTGGACAAGAATAGGGCATGTTCGATTTTTTTGCGGAAACGGAAGCACGGATGCGGAAGTGCGGATCCGCAAATGCGGATGTGGTTCCTCAAATGCGGATGTGGACAGCACATTCCGGAACGGATACGGACCCATATTGCGGACATGTGAATGGAAAATATATCCCTCAAAATGAAAATAAATTAAATTATTAAAGTTAAGCAAAAAGCATACATGTGGTAGCAAATAACAAGTGCTTGGCAGCACTAAATCAGGTGCTCGGCGGCACCAAATCAGAAACCGTATGTCCTACTACAACGGGGGGTTCCAGTGCACATTCATGAATCCCGGAGGGAAAGCAAAAACATCTATCCCTGGGCTAGATGATGATGTGGTATTGAAGGACAGGGTGGGCAAAGAACTGTCCCTGATATTGCCCTACAGGGGGTGCTATTCTGGCCCTGATAGCCTAACCACAGACCACCCGCCCTGATAAGAGCAACCTCATCCGGAACCTTACCTTATATAAAAATGGCCCTAGTAAGCGCCTAGCCGCTAGGCCCCTGACTTCCAGGTGATCTATGTGTTTTTGACTCATTATAAAAGTATATTATATCGCACCATATGCCCATTCCTCCTTGCAAAACTGCTCCAGCTCCTTCAAGTTGGATTGAGATCTGGGCTTTGACTAGGCCATTCCAACACATTTATATGTTTCCCCTTAAACCACTCAAGTGTTGCTTTAGCAGTGTGTTTGGGGTCATTGTCCTGCTGGAAGGTGAACCTAGCCTCAAATAACGCACAGAGTGGGACAGGCTTTGCTCAAGAATGTCCCTGTATTTAGCACCATCCATCTTTCCCTCAACTCTGACCAGTTTCCCAGTCCCGGCTGCTGAAAAACATCCCCACAGCATGATGCTGCCACTAGAGATGGCCTTGCGGTTGTTTCACGGCGAACTTTGCTTGTTCGCGATTCGCCGAACATGTGAACATTTGGAGATATTCATGCCCGCCATATTCTTTTACATTGTGAAGAACTTTGACCCATGACACATCCATCAGGTGGTACAGGACAGCCAATTGAGACATTTCAGCACATGGACATACCCCCTACCTTATAAATAAACCTGATCTGGCCGCCATTTTACGTTCAGTGTTTTTCCAGTGTAGGGAGAGGTTGCTGTGTGGAGCAGGGACAGACTGTTAGGGACACCAAACGCTAGCTAATGGGGCCACAAAAGTCTTTTTTTATAGGGTAAGGTTCTGGACGGGATCACTCTTATCAGGGCGTGTGGTCTGTGGTTAGGCTATCAGGGCCAGAATAGCACCCCCCTGTAGGGCAATATCAGGGACAGTTCTTTGCCCACCCTGTCCTTCAATACCACATCATCATCTAGCCCAGGGATAGGTGTTTTTTGCTTTCCCTCCGGGATTCATGGATGTGCACTGGAACCCCCCAGGTTGTAGTAGGATATATGGTTTCTGATTTGGTGCCGCCGAGCACCTGATTTAGTGCCGCCGAGCACTTGTTATTGCCTACCACTTCTATGCTTTTTGCTTAACTTTAATAATTACATTTTTGTTCCTTTTGAGGGATATATTTTCCATTCACACCTCTGCAAAATGGGTCAGCATCTGTTTTTTAATTTTGCGGAACAGGTGCAGACCAGTAGAAATTATTTGTTCCAATAACGCTTGTCCCTCTATATACCTGCAGTATCACAGCAGAACCTCACACAACTGCCGCACAATACAGATGCACTATAATATACTTTCTAACATAGAAAGTATATTATAACATTGTACAAGGAAGGCAATCCATTAGAATATACTTAAAGATAAAACGTAACCTTTAATAATCTTACTATGAGGGTCCATTCACACGTCCATAAGTGTTTTGTGGATCCGCAAAACAAGGACACCGGCAATGTGCATTCCGCAATTTGCGGAACGCACATCGTGTGACATTCAGAGTAATTTTTTCGCCGCTGGTAACAGTGACATTACCTGTGCTACATCTCCTGTATAACGTTTGACCATCCTAAATATCAGTGACATTCAATCTAAGTTTTTCGCCGCTGGTGGCAGCGACATTACCTGTGCTACATCTCCTGTATAACGTTAGCGCATTCGAAATATCAGTGACATTCAGTCACATTTTTATGCCTGCTGGTGTCAGCAACGTTACATGTGCTACATCTCCTGTATAACATTTGCCCATCCTAAAAATCAATGACTTTTAGTCTTATTTATTTGCGCATACACTTACATAACCTGCGCTATTGTACGTGTGACATACTTGCAAGCATATATACCATTTAATATACTGAAGGCGAGCAGTAAGGGACGGGGAAGTGGCCGTGCTGCTAATGGTGTAGACAGAGGTCGTGGCTCTGTGAGCGATGAAACTGTGCCTGATGCCAGAGCACAAGAAACACACTCATCCACGATACCTAGCTTCATGTCCCAGTTTGCAGGGCGGCGCAGAACACCACTCTCGACTTCACACCAGTGCGACCAGGTGGTCGGTTGGATTGCAGCAGATAATGCTTCCAGTAAAGCACCACCCTGTCTTCAACCAAGTCCAATCTCAGTAGCCAAGAGTCTGGTCAACAGACCCCTGATCCTAATCCCTCCCAACATCGAGAGTCTTTGCAAACAAGTGATCCCCCACTCGGATATTCTGAGGAGCTCTTTTCATCGCCATTACTTAATTTGGGCCTCTCGCCAAGCCCACTTGAAGAGAGACATGAGGAGATCTTGCCCTGATTCCCAAACTCTTGAGCATCCACAGTCAGAAGAAGATGGCAGTGGGGAACGGCAATTAGTGTTTCACGAGGTGGATGGAGATCTTGTGCCCTAATACCCCAACTCTTGAGCATCCACAGTCAGAAGAAGATGGTGGTGGAGAACGGAAATTAGTGTTTCACATGGTGGAAGATGATGAGACACAGTTGCCAATAAGTCAACCGCAATTAGTGTCTCAAGAGGTTGATGATGAGGATGAGGCACAGTTGTCAATAGGCGAGGTTGTTGTTAGGTCAACAAGTCAGGAGGATGACCAGAGTGAGGAAGTGGAAGAGGAGGTGGTGAACAATGAAATCACTGACCCAACCTGGTAAGGTGGCAAGCCGAGTGAGGACAGCAGTACAGAGGTGGAGGGATCCGTAGCACCGCAACAGGCTGGAAGAGGCAGTGGGGTGGCAAAAGGGAGAAGGTGGCCCACCCCAAACAGGCCCGCAACTATTCTCCAGAGCACCCCTTGCATAAATCTCCCTTGCAAAGGGGTAGGTGTTCCGCAGTCTGGTGCTTTTTTGATAAAAGTGCGGACGATAAAAGAATTGTCATTTGCAATCTGTGCCGTACCAAAATGAGCAGGGGAGTGAACACTAGCAATCTCACCACCTCTAGCATGATCCACCACATGGCATCAAAACACCCTAATAGATAGGCTGAACGCATGGGTCCACAATCAGTGTCTGTGGGTCACACCACTGCCTCCTCTTCCCCTGTGTTATGTGCTGGCCAATCCCCTGTCCAAGACGCAGGCCCGGATGCCTTCCGCCCTGCACCTGAACTTTTGCAAGCACCATCAGCTAGCACATCCACTTCTGTGTCCCAGCACAGTGTACAGATGTCCATACCCCAGGCCTTTAAACGAAAGCACAAATACCCAGCCACCCACCCACAGGTCATAGCACTAAATGCGCACCTTTCCGAATTGCTGGCACTGGAAATGTTGCCATTTAGGCTTGTGGACACTGAGGCTTTTCGCAGCCTGATGGTGGTGGCCGTCCGTCATTACTCAGTCCCCAGCCACCACTATTTTGCCCGGTGTGCCGTCCCCACCTTACACCAGCATGTGTCCCGTAACATCACCCGTGCCATGACCAACGCAGACGGCACACTGGGTGAACATTGTGGAGGCCGGGAGCGAGTCGTACCCTGTGATGGCAAAGGTGCTACCAACGCCAATGATTGCGGGCCCTACTTCCATCAGGATTTCTGCCACCACCACCTACATTAGAGGCTGCAACCCCCCCTTCTTCTCCTCCTCCACTTCCACCTCTGAATTGTCATCTTTCAGCACCAGTCAGCCATCAGTCAGTAGCTGGAAGCAGTGTAGCACTGCAGTGGGGAACCGGCAACAGGCCGTGCTGAAACTTATTTGCTTAGGTGACAAGCAGCACACCGCCGAAGAGCTATGGCAGGGTGTAAGGGACCAGACTGAGCTGTGGCTCTTGCCTCTCAACCTACAACCAGGCATGGTTGTGTCTGATAGTGGCCGTAACTTGGTGGCAGATTTGGAGCTCGGCAAGCTTACACACATACCATGCCTAGCCCACATATTAAACTTAGCGGTTCAGCTGTTTCTCAAAACCTACCCCATTTTGCCTGAGCTACTGGTGAAGGTGAGCCCCATGTATGCACATTTCCTTAAGTCATCAACAACTTTAGCCGGTCTGTCAATGCTGCATTAGCGCTTTAAATTGCCAGCTCACTGGCTGTTGTGCGATGTGAGCACACGCTGGAACTCGACATTCCACATGTTGGCCAGGCCTTGTGAGCAGCAGAGGGCAGTAGTGGAATACCAGCTGCAACATGGTCGTCACCTTTCCAATCAGCTGCCGCTCTTCACAAGCAATGAGTGGGCATGGATGTCTGACCTCTGTGAGGTTTTGCGCAACTTTGAGGAATCAACACAGATGTTGAGCGGCGATGCCGCTATTATCAGTGTAACCATCCCGCTTCTGTGTCTACTGAAACGCTCGCTGCTCACAATAAAGGTGGACGCTTTGCATGTGGAAGATGTGGAAGATGTAGAAATGGGGTAAGACAGTACACAGGGTAATAGCCAGACAACCCTCATTTCGTCTTCTCAGCGCGAATTGGATGAGGAGGAGGAGGAGAAGCAGGAGACGGTTGCCTCCGCTAGAGAGGGTAGTACCCATAGCAGGTTTATTCCATTGGTTCAGCATGGATGGGCAGAGGAGGAGGACGAGGATGAGGAGATTGAAAATATTCCTCCTGATGAGGACAGCAAAATCTTGTTTGTTGGGACTCTGGCACACATGGCTGACTTTATGTTATGCTACCTTTCCTGTGACCCTCGTGTTGTACGCAATTAGGCCAACACTGATTACTAGTTGTTCAACCTTCTCGACCCCCGCTACAAAGAGAACTTCCCATCTCTCAGTCCTGGGTGGAGAGGACTAGCAAAATGGTGCAATACCGGAAGGTCCTTATGGAAAAATTGCTCGAAAAATTTCCAGCTGACAACGCTGGCGGCAAAGGACATAGTTTTTTGGGCAACTGAGGAGGGGAGACAAGGGGTACACACAGCAGTTCCAATAGAGGCAGGGCAACATTCTCTAAGGCCTGGGACAGTTTAATGACACCCCACCAACACCCTCACCCTGATGCGCGGCCTACTGTCACAAGGAGGGAAAATTTTCGCAGCAGACCATCTCTGCATCCTCAATCATCCCTTTGTGCCTTACAACTATTGTGTGTCCAAGCTGAACATGTGGCACGAACTGGCGCTCTATGCTTTGGAGGTGCTGGCTAAGTTTGTTAGAGCAGGTATTTAGTGCTGCTGGGGGCATAATAACTGATAAGCATATACGCTTGTCAACTGAAAATGCTGACCGGGTGACTCTTATCAAAATGACCAAGGCCTGAATTGCCCTTTACTTCTCTACTCCACCAGAGGAAAGCGGCTGAACATAAAGGCACTTTAAATGTGGCTTTTATGGTGTATTGAATACACTGTATTCCCATGCACCCCTTCCACCACAAAAAAGGGTATATGGTTCAATTTTCCATTTCTTGTCCTCCTCCTCCATCATAACAACATGCTTATTAGGCGGCCCTCGCTACTAATGTTTTAGCAGGTCAGCTCAGGAGCATGCCCTCAACCATAAATTTTTCGATGGTCCGCTTAGCAGCAGGCACTCACCCCAAATGTTTTAGAGAGTCAGCTCAGCAGCAGACCCTCACTCCTAAAGTTTTATATGGTCAGCTCAGCAGCAGGCCCTCGCCCATAATTTTTTCCATGGTCAAATCAGCAGCAGGCACTCGCCCCTGATGTTTTAGAGAGTCAGCTTAGCAGCAGACCCTTAACCATAATTTTTTCGCTGGTCAGCTGTCACCGCCAGACATCTGAGAAGCTCTGACAGACGTTCTTCAGAACCTCCTGCTTGAGGTTCTTTTGTTTTGCTTTCGTTTTGTCATCTTGTTTCCCTCTCTCAGCTGTCATCTAGTTGCACTGATTGCATCCCTTTAAATCCCCTCCCATACTGCATCTCTTTGCGGTTTATACAACTTCCTGGAGTGTGTACATGCTGGATGCTACAACTGATGCTTCTACAGATAAGTCTGTTCATTTATTTGTGTTTTCCTGTTTGTTTGATCCTAGGTGACCCTGACTCCCTCCGTATTAAGTGTAGGGAGCCGGTGGTCATGTCCCCTCACTATTATAGGGTGTTCAGGTGTCATACATTCGAGGCACGAGGGCATGCAATTTTCTATCATAGAGATCTTTGCATGGGCTAAGAAGACAGGGAGAGATTCAGGGCTTAAATAGGGGTCACCCTTTTGTTCCTTAGTTTCGGATCAAGCCAGTCGGATCCTTATTTGTAACTTCTTGTTTTCTGTTACACCATCCGTGACATCAGCTCAGCACCAGGCCCTTGCCCATAATTTTTTCCATGGTCAGATCAGCAGCAGGCACTCGCCCCTAGTGTTTTAGAGAGTCAGCTAGACAGCAGACCCTCACCCCTAATGTTTTAGATGGTCAGCTCAGCAGCAGGCCCTCGCCCATAATTTTTTCCATGGTCAGATTGGCAGCAGGCACTCGCCCCTAATGTTTTATAGAGTAAGCTCGGCAGCAGACCCTCACCCCTAATGTTTTAGATGGTCAGCTCAGCAGCAGGCCCTCGCCAATAATTTTTTCCATGGTCAGATCAGCAGCAGACACTTGCCCCTAATGTTTTAGAGAGTCAGCTCGGCAGAAGACCTTCACCCCTAATGTTTTAGATGGTCAGCTCAGCAGTAGGCCCTTGCCCATAATTTTTTCCATGGTCAGATCAGCAGCAGGCACTCGCCCCTCATGTTTTAGATGGTCAGATCAGCAGCAGACCCTCACCCCTAATTTTTTAGCTGGTCAGCTCTGCATCAGACCCTCACCCCTAATTTTTTAGATGGCCAGATGGTCAGCTCACCAGCAGACCCTCACCCCTATTTTTTTTAGGTGGTCAGCTCAGCAGCAGACCCTCACCCCTAATTTTTTAGATGGTCAGCTCAGCAGCAGACCCTCACCCCTAATGTTTTAGAGGGTCACCAGCAGGAACTTGCTCCTAATGTTTTAGAGGGTCACCAGCAGGCCATCAATCATAATTTTCAAAGGGCGTATATGATGCCCTCCTTTATGTGTAATAAAGGGTGTATTGTAGTGCCGGTTCCTTGCAATTTCTGGCAGCCCTTTCACTTAGTGCATAGTCTTTATGAGTGTAGGAGTCCCACTACCTGAACAATTGTACCACAATGTGAATGAGGCCCTCCTTTATGTGATATACAGGTTGTATCGGAGTGCCTCTTCCTTGTAAGTTTTGGCAGCACTTGCACTTTATATACAAGTAAATATACAGGAAAAAATGTTTCCTAACAATTGTTCCTCTGAAATCGATTTTATCTTCGGTTTTGTGCATATTATTGTCAGTCTGTAAAAGTGGCGTACTACTCGGACAACATTGTTCCCAGCAGCAACCTGGGAGTCCAAGAGGCATCCAGACATCCTCCCAATGCTGTTTACGAACCATTTCAGTGGTGTTTCCATCAATTTCTGACCTTTTCCTGAACCAGACACCCTCCCCTCTTCAGAGCAGGGGGTGCCTGGTTTAATGCTCGGGTTCTCCCATTGACTTTCATTGTGCTCGGGTGCTCGGTAGGTGTTCTACTCGAGCACCCGAGCACTTTGGTGCTCGATCAACACTAATGGTCACTGAAGGCATAATTTTAATTACGCCTGGTAGTGACAAAGATATGTGCTATTCTGTGTTGGTGCTATTACTGTACTACCAATCTGTCTCCACCACTATATGGACATTACAGTGTGGATTACCTGTAGGGTGGGTGCCTCTTTGTAGGTCATAAACCTGCAACACCAGCTATTCCTTCCAACTGCTCCATACACAAGCCAACCATGTATGTGTTGTTAATTGGAATAGGAAAGTAGACTACTGCCAAACACCTCTGGTGGTGGCTTATCCCCCATTAGTACAAAAGGACCAGATTTGGAACTTCAACATGCCTGAATTCTCTTTCATCTGATCCGGGCTAGATGGAAAGCCTCCATAATGATAATATAACTAGCTGCATCCGTTATGAATAGATCCGGTTGTACTATCTCTAAAATAGCCGTGACGGATCAGGCACTTAAACCATTGTAAGTAAATGGGTGACGGATCTGTCTTGCTCCGCATCCCAAGACGCACTCAAAAACGCTGCTTGCAACACTTTTCTGTGCATCATGGGAATGCAAGTAAACGGAATGGAATGCATTCTGGTGTACTGTGTTCTGTTCAGTTTTGGCAATGAATGGGGACAAAACTGAAGCGTTTTCCTCTAGTATTGAGATCCTATGATGGATCTCAATAGCGGAAAGGAAAAGCACAGGTGTGAAAGTAGACTTACCTGTATGTTGTGTGGACTCTATGATTTGGAAGAGTTCAGGGGTCATTGGCATAATTAAGTATGATAGCCTTCAGAGAACCCCATATTCCAATTATAATCAAGGTTGATTTTGGAAGGGTGGGTCATAAATCTGAATTATTTTGCTGCGGTGCCTGCTTTTATGTGTCCATGGTTGAGGCGCCTGAATGGCAGCTGGCCTTGTTTGTCACTCCCAAAAGGCTTTTCAGAGGCCACTTAATATTCTCTAACTCTTCAATGTCACAATGAGACAAACATCCTTATGGATAGAAATCTATCTGCCAAGAGAAATTCTCTATAACATATCACATGGGTTTCAATCAAAGACAATTGCTTGATGTCTTTTCTCTATTGACATTTCCCATTTACACAAAAATTGTACTTTCCAAGCGGACACCATTAAAATCTATCCGCTCATTTATAAATATTACACCAATAATGTGTGAAAATTGAAAGGCAGTAAGCCATCAATCTCATCTAATCACATGCACGATTACCATTCTACAGCAATTAGACCCAAGCAGCAGGGTTATAAATTATGAACTGCTATAGGACTACCTAGATGGTAATAGAAGTTAATAGGAGCTCACATGTCCATATGTGTATTGTCCTCCAAACAACACTTGCATAGTTCATTAGCTCATAGCAGCCATTGCAATGACTGGTCATGTGAAAAGTGATTATATTTTTGACAGTCAATCAGTCTCTGGAATCAGTAGTCGTATTAGTATAGATCTCCAGAGAACAGATCCATCAACGGTACATACAGCAAGGCGTCTTGATTGCTAATATGGACTTAATAAGGACTGGCCAGACAGCTATTTTGAAGTTAATTTGCAATGTGCACCTCTCCTGCTGATTTCTCAATAATGCCAAGCGCATGATGCATGGCTGTCATCAGTTGACAGACATTCATATGATAACGCTAAAGTTTATGGGCAGATATGGCATTTGTTCTCACAATCAATGTGTAATATATAGAAAGGTTTCAATTTAGATTTCGCTTAGGGAAATGCATCCCTTAAAGTTTTTTTTAATAACTTTTAAAAATCAAAATTTGCAAATGTATTGTATTTAGGAGATGATAGTTTAGACTTTATTGAAGGTCACTCATATCAGCCATTATATCCTATTTTCGTTGTTGGGTGGGTCATGTTCACCTCTGGTTCTTCAGTTCAGACTTCAAAGAGCACCTGCCATTTTAGAGGTCTTTATCATATATCGCTAAAGAAGAGACAACCAAGTAGCCATGGCATGGGCCCTCTTAACTAATGAAGAAAGCTGAGTTGACCAATATGCATTCATTTGGTATATGGTGTATCTTTTGGGGCCCAATCAGAAGATCAATGGGCTGTTTAGTTGGTGCTAGTATAGACGTTCCACTCTTATCTTTTCTAGAATTTAGTTAGGAACTCAAATTCAATACAACATTGCATCATGCTAGCAAAACCATTGGCCGGCTGCAATACACATTACAACCATTGGGTGGCAACCTATAGACATATATAGCACACACATCTTAGGATATGTTGAGCCAAAAGAAAAGGTAAGGAAGGCCAGGCCGTATGTGTACATGCACTACCTTCAATTTAAAGGGGCAAGTTACTCAAAATGGAGAGACCTATCAAGTGGAATTTACCTAAAAGTTTGAACTCAATGGCAATTTTTTTTAATGAAATTTTTGGGGAATATTTAAAGTACATAGACACAATTGATATAGACACAGGGCAAAAACTCTTATACCTAGACATCCACCAAAGATGGCATAGTATCTGTAAAGAGGCCTGAGAGCTAATATCCACTTGCTACATGCCCAGCTTTGGACTCGTCCGTGAAATTCTCATTTTGTAGATTGTAAGCCCTCGCAGTCAGAGCCCTCTCTTCTTCTGTACAAGTTTGTAACTCAGTAATGCTCATTGCAGTTGTTTATATTATGTATATACACCCCTTTTCATATTTACAGTGCCATGGAATAAATGGCGCTTTAATAATAAAAAAGAATGATTTTGCATTACCATTCAACTCTCACCTCGGGAAATGTATAGCCAGCCAAATGTCCTCTCAAAATCAGCTGCTTGTAGCTCAAATATTAAAGGTGTTGCCTGTAATGAGCTAACCTATATAACACATAGGCAGGGTCGGACCGGCCCACCAGAGTACCAGAAGGTCCTCTAGTGGGTCCAAACTCTGATGATAATAGATCCCTAATAAAAAAGAGCCCTTAAAGGGGTTGTCTCACTTGGAACATTAATATATATATTAAATAGAACACTATAATAAAGAACATACTAATATATTTCTTCATACAATATTGCCTCCTCTCCTCGTAAAGTGTAATTTTGTAGTCCTTTATAGACTGCTCATTGCAATCCTGCTCAGTTGGTTGTAAAGCACCGGCCTCTGTGGTGGCTGGGATTGCGGAAGCGAGCGCACATAGCCGCTTATGCGCAGTAGCTCCCTACCATCCCGGCCACCTTGTATACCTAATATTTTCTTGTAGTATTTATTGAGGGTAGCGCCTCTTTTAGACTGAGCAAACGCCCATCTGCCTGGGGCTTCTGATCAAAGTACAAATGTAGCTGGTTCCTACACTGCCCTGAAAATGTGGACTTGGAGAGGCTGTATATTAGTGATAGGGACCCGTCTGCGGAAGCCACCTTGACGCCTGGTAGATGGGCCCGACACACGTTTGATCAAAATGTGCGCTAAGAGCTTCCATTGATCCATTTATAGTAAGTATAATACCACTTGAATTTAGAATGATCCCCATTTCTCAGCTTTACTGCTTATATGTGTGTGCAGCCATTATTTTTTTATCAACCATGTTTTCTTTATGGATATGCACCTATAACTATGAATAAGAATGTGCCAGTCTAAATTTTCTTATAGTATTTATTGAGGGTAGCGCCTCTTTTAGACTGAGCAAACACCCATCTGCCTGGGGCTTCTGAGCAAAGTACACATGTAGCTGGTTCCTACACTGCCCTGAAAATGTGGACTTGCCTAAGTCCAAGAGAGGCGGTTCAGTAGTGATAGGGACCCGTCTGCGGAAGCCACCCTGACGCTTGGTAGATGGGCCCGACACAAGTTTGATCAAAATGTGCGCTAAGAGCTTCCATTGATCCATTTATAGTCGGTATAACACCACTTGAATTTAGAATGATCCCCATTTCTCAGCTTTACTGCTTATATGTGTGTGCAGCCATTATTTTTTTTATCAACCTTGTATACTGTGAGCTGCTCCCAGCAATGGCAGGAACCGGGGAGAAGTTCAAAAGAATAAAAGTGGCCAGCAAGCAAGTGAAGCCACCAAGGTGCTGCGCTGAGGCTGATGTTTTCCTGAGCAGTCCGAGGCTGCTATTGATTCTTTAGCATCCTCGGGAGTGTGCACACCCAGACAAGAGGTGGGGTACTTTGTCCCAGCGCCGCTTGCCTGAGCTGCCAATCATACTAACAGGCACCACCCCCTAGAGTGCTGAGTTTCCTGAACTGAGGAGCAGAAGAGATGAGGTGAGACAACCCCATTAAAGTCCTATATACACAGATGGTGAGCCGTCAGAATAATTTTCTCTGGTAGGCCAAAGGGACTTCATTCCCATGTGGCACATAGGGAGAGATTTATCAACTGCAACATGCAAGGGCTGTAAAAAATTAAGTGTATTTCAGATTGATAAATGACCCCCAATATCCAGATGCTCATTTCGCATAGGTTTGGAAGAAGAAACCCTGATTGGTACCCTCTCAGGATATAACTGGATCCTGGTTTCCTAGTAAAACATATCTTTTTAACCTAGCCCACAAACACAGCGTGAGTAGGGCATTAACCACGGTGCCTCCAGCTTTATCAGGTATATACTTCTCACATCCCATAAGAGAAAATTCATTTCAGTCGTTTTTTTTTTATATACAGTACAGAACCCTTTCTTCTCTGCTCAGTAACCCATCAGTCAGAGAAATAAATTGCAGAAAATCTTTTTCATTTGTGGCTTCATTAAGCAGAAGCTCCTTGGCTATCCCTACACGTTTCTTCTATACGTTATATGAGCGACTATAAGAAGATCTGCAAATGTGAAATGTAAATGGAGCAGAATAGGCAAAGGAGTCATCAGTTATGCCTGGCCGCGAGTAAGGAAAATGTGTGCGGAAGGATTTTCTTTTTTAAGAAGCCGCTCGCCTTTTCCTTGAAACAGATGTCTGAACCTTTTCGGCAAGTTTCACTTTGGATTTGACAGTGAGATCGCTTGAGGGATGGCTGAAAAGCATAGTATTTCGGATCGGAATATTATATTCATCTGGATGTTAATTGTGGTGTCTGGCTGCACATAAATAATTAATTATCCAAAACCCACACAGCTGTGACTGGTGGAGTAAAGCGATTGCGCTGTCATTCTTCAACTATTCTACATAATGCAACAAAGTAACTCGGGAGAACAGTAGCAAACTACTGGAATGACAAACACGATGTGATTATTGTCATCTCACAGCCGTACCCTGAACCGAATAACAACTTGCAATCTGCGCAGACATCTGAACATCTATGCAAATTGGTTGTTTGTGATACTCAAAAGGCAGCTGACCCGAACGTTCAGTTACTTGGGGAAGGATATTGGCTGCATGGAAGCAGTTATTTACCGAGTGTTGTTTGCACAAAACACAAAAGCGTACGATAAATAAATCATTATTAAATCACTCTACATTGAAAATGGAAGCACTTAACAAGGACAATCGGGCTACGAACGGGTCATTTCTGAGGCACATCAATATGGAAACATGGGAGGAATATATCAAGCTGTTTTCTCTGGCTCTGAATTCTAGCTTCCAAAAGTCGCAAAATAGGACTTTTTTCAGTCCTGTAAACATTTTGTGACATTTTGCATTTTCACACAACTCACTTTTAGTTTTGAAAAGTTTTTAAACTTTTTAAACTGTCACAAAAATTGCAGTCTTAGGGTACTTTCACACTAGCATTATTCTTTTCCGGCATAGAGTTCCGTCCTAGGTGCTCAATACCGGAAAAGAACTGATCAGTTTTATCCTAATGCATTCTGAATGGAGATTAATCCGTTCAGGATGCATCCGGATGTCTTCAGTTCAGTCTTCTTGACATTTCAGGACGGAGATAATACCGCAGCATGCTGCGGTTTTGGCCTCATGCATACAACCGTTGTGTGTTTTGCGGTCCGCAAACCGCGGATCCTCGAAACACAGATGGTGTCTGTGTGCATTCCACAATTTGCAGAACGGCACGGACAGCCTTTAATATAACTGCCTATTCTTGTGCCAGTAGCCAGAGCCCCCCCCACATATCATGTGTCAGTAGCCAGAGCCCCCCGCCAAATCATGTGCCAGTAGCCAGAGGCCCCCGCGATATCATGTGCCATTAGCCAGAGCCCTCCGCCATATCATGTGCCAGTAGCCAGAGCCCCCCTCATATCATGTGCCAGTAGCCAGAGCCCCCGCATATCATGTGCCAGTAGCCAGAGCCCCCCTCATCATGTGCCAGTAGCCAGAGCCGCATGTGCCAGTAGCCAGAGGCCTCCCCATCATGTGCCAGTAGCCAGAGCCCCGCTCATATCATGTGCCAGTAGCCAGAGCCCTTCCCCCCATTATGTGCCAGTAGCCGCCAGTATTGTACACATAGCCTATCAGAGGAACAGGGAAGGGACACACCTCTCCCTCCGCTGCCCCACAGCACAGCCATCTGTATCGCTGTCCTGAGTACGGTGATACAGATGACCATGGAGAAGAGGACTTCAACAATGGAAGTGCTCATCTCCCTGTGTGACTGTCCTGCCGCCGCTGCCCCCACTTGCCACCACAAAAATATAGTTAGTTGCAGGTCGTCGGGGGCCCCTAAGGACTTGGGGGCCTGGGCGCAATTTCCCCCCTTGCCTATATGGAAGCGGCAGCCCTGCAGAAGGGCATCTCTGAACTATATGGCCACGTTCAGCTGCAAGTTAACATATCTCTGGCACACAGTGTCAGTGCCAAGATGCATCTGACCACAGACACGTGGTCTAGCAAACACGGGTAGGGAAGGTATATAACTTTTACTGCCCACTGGGTGAACCTTCTGATGGCTGTCAAGCATGTAACCCGTGGCACCCATGTGGAGTTGGTGTTACCGCCACGGATTGAATGCAGGCCTGCCTCTTCTTCTTCTTCTCCTCCTACTCCATCCTCCGTCTCCTCCTCGGCTGACTCCTCTTTTTCCACTGCTACAGCCTCTTCTGCTGCAAGCTCCCCAGAACCTATTTGATGTGCCCGGTGAGACGTTGCCATGCTGCGCTGCGGCTGTTGTGCCTGGAAACCAAGAACCACACTGGTCGAGCAATCCTTTCAGCTCTGCTGTCACAGGCCGATCAGTGGCTAACCCTGCTCATTTTTTTTTTTTTAATTAACAATTTTTTTTATTTTTGTTGTTTTGTAAAGCAATAGTATACATACATGTCGATAAATCAGCGTTGAATGACATAAAGTAGCATACGGCATGATGACAGATAGTCTTGCAGTGCATGTTACAAATAGAACATTGAAGTTAAAAAGGAACTTATAAGGAGGAAAGGGGGCAGAGGGGAGGGGGAAGAGGGGGGAAGAGGGGGGAAGGGGAGGGGGGAGGGGGGGAGAAAAAGGGAAGGATAAAGGATAAAGGGAGTCAGTCATGTTAATTAAGAAATAGATATATCACAAGTGTAATATACCACACATGTGGTGTCAAGAGAAATGTCTATATTGTTTCCAGCGGGTCCAGATCAGGAGAAAGGTGGGTCTAGAATTTAATTCCCAATAGGATAGTTCCTCCAGCCGGTAGATCTGGTCAACTTTATTAAGCCAGTGTTCAATATTTGGGGTCTCAGTAGAACGCCACAAAGTTGGAATAAGTAGGCGTGCTGCTGACATTAGGGATGAAAATAAGGCTAGTGTATGTTTGTCCCCGCCACGGATGCCAAATGATAACAAAGCGATCTCAGAAGTACATGGGAAGTCAGACTCACAGATCTTATTGCTAATTTGGAAGATGTCTTTCCACCATCCAGAGATCTTGGAACAATCCCACCAAATATGGAGGAATGTACCCTTGCTATCTCCACACCTCCAACAATGGTCTGGGACAGTGGGGAAGAATTTTGAGATTTTATCTGGTGTTCTATACCAGCGTGACAAGACTTTGTATCCATTCTCTTGGACTCGAACACATCGTGAAAGCTTATGAGGAATAGTGCAAAGTTTGAGAGCTTCCTTATGTGAGAAGCTTTTCTTTAAGTCACCCTCCCATATACCTATGAAAGCAGGTTTGACATCCGTGGCTGGGAGATTTATTTGCTTGTACAAAGTAGATATGAGCTTAGGAGGATATTTGGGAATAGTAATTAGGTTTTCAAACCAATTTGGAGTCTTTTGAGCGTTGAGTGTTTTTGCCCATGATAAGAGGTCTTTCTTTATGTAATTAGTGAGTAAACTGTTAGAGGGAGGAAGGTTTAGTGCTTCAAATAGAAGTGGGTCTGGTAAAATACCGCCACCTTTATCTAGTAAGTCTAGTATAGGTTTGTTGGAAGATCTGAGTTCAATAGGGGAGGACTCTTTTAATTCTCTAGGAGCTAGTGACATCATGTCTTTCACTAATAGCCAAGGAGAAGGTAGGGTTAGTGCCCGATGATTGGCGGAGAACCACTCCCATACCTTGATAGTATTGGAGAATAACGGGTTAGGTATTGAAGCCCGAGCAGGGAGTGATCTGTCCGCCAACAACAAGGCCCTAAGAGTGGACGGAAAATACACATTCTCCAAAGCTAACCATTGTTTCTGCTTATGGGGTCTAAGCCAGTCTATAAGTCTACATAGGTGTATTGCCTTCATGTATTTTTCAGGGTCAGAGAGGCCTATTCCACCCAAATGTTTGGGCTTGGTTAAAGTCGCAAAGGAGATCCTAGGTTTCCTTCCCTGCCAGATAAATTTCCTGATATAGTTATTCAAGGAGCGGAAGTATGAGTTAGGTATCGGTAGTGGGAGGACTTGCATCAGGTAGGTAAGCCTGGGTATCACCAATGACATAACCATATTCTTCCTTCCAAACCAGGATAGGCAATGGTGATCCAATGAGTCCAGCTGAGCAGCGATGGCAGATAAGGCGGAACAGGTCTGAAAGACGAGAGGTGATCTTAATACCTAGGTAGTTTAGGTGGGGTGAGTTCCAGTCAAAAGGGGAGTTAGTTCTAAGAGTAGTGATCATTTTGGAGGAGAGACCACTGTGCAAAATTTGTGATTTATGGGGATTCACTTTAAAGTTAGATATGTACCCAAATTTGGTTAAGAGAGAGGTGATTAATGGCATTGAGATTAAGGGATTGGTGGTGATTATCAGAAGGTCGTCCGCGAAAGCGGCTAACTTGAATTCCAATGTTCCAATTTTTAGGCCAATGATTTCTTTTTCCTGTCTAAGTGCTTGCATCAGAGTTTCCATTACAAGGACAAAAATAAGAGGAGAGAGGGGACATCCCTGGCGGGTACCATTTTTTATGGAGAATCGGGAGGAGATAAGGTTGTTGACAGAAACTGCTGCAGAAGAATTGGTATACATTGCAAAGATAGCGTGTATGAATGGATCAGGGATTTGGAACTTCTGTAAGGTATGTTTGATAAAGGACCAGTCTATACGGTCGAATGCCTTCTCGGCATCTGTACCTAATAGGACAATCGGCTTCTTTTTGTGAGAGGCAAAGTATAACACGTCCAAGATCTTGGTGGTGTTATCCTTCCCCTCCCGACCCTGCACAAATCCCACTTGGTCCGAGTGTATTAAAGCGGGAAGGAAGGATTGTAATCTGGTAGCCATCATTTTTGCAAGCAGTTTCAAGTCTATATTTAGGAGGGATATGGGGCGGTAGTTTGCACAGGAAGAGGGGTCTTTACCTTCCTTTGGGATTATTGTTATTATTGCATTAGTCATTTCAGAGGATAATGGGACATTCTGCAGAGCTAGGTTACAAATAGGAAGGAAGTGGGGAAGTAGTGAGTCTTGGAATGTCAGGTAATAGGGAGTAGTAAATCCGTCAGGACCAGGGCTTTTTCCTTTAGGAGAAGCCTTTAAAGCTGCGGTCAGTTCAGCAAGAGTGAAAGGGTTTGACAGAGAACTTGTTTGAGAGGGAGATAGTGATGGAAGGTTCAAAGATCTTAAGAAGAGGTTAGTTTCAGTCTCTTTATCCAAGAGAGATTGAACTTGTCCAGGGGGGTCAAGATTATAAAGGGACTCGTAAAATTTTTTGAATTGCTCAGCAATTCCCGTAGAGGAGAAAATGGGGGTTCCCTGTGGGGCTTTGATAGAGGTTACATGTCTTGTCTGTTGTCTGCGCTTGATACGACTCATCAAAAATTTGGATGCCTTATTGCCATGAGCAAAAAATTTGTGTTGCGAAGATAGGTAGTATTTTGCTGATCTCTCATTCAGTAAATTTTTGAGGTCTGCTCTCAGTGCATTAAGTTCATCCAAATGTTGTTGAGCTAAGGATTTTTTATGTAGGGTTTTAAGGCAATGTATCTGGTCTAAAAGGGTAGACAAACGTTTCTCGGATTGTTTCTTTATGAAGGAGCATTTGCTAATAAAATGACCCCTGATAAAGACTTTATGGGCATCCCAAAGAACGTGAGGGGATATGTCAGGAGTGTTATTAATAGAAAAGTATTCATCTAGGAGTGACTTAAAGTGGGTCCTGTGTGCCTCGCTGCTCAGAATGGACTCATTGAGCCTCCAAATAGGGGACCTACCCGTGTCTGAAGAAGAACGCAAGGTACAGAATACCGGAGCGTGGTCAGAAATGGATATACTTCCGATCCTTGTATCGGTGCAGAATTGAACCTGATCCTTGGGGATGAAGATATAATCGATTCTGCTATAGGACTGCGCTGGAATAGAATAAAAAGAATAATCAGAACAATTTGGGTTAAGGCATCTCCAAATGTCAATCAGACCCAAACTATGTAATTTAGTATTTAACTTTCTCAGGGCTCTGGCAGAGAAGGAAGACCTTTTGGAAGAAGTATCAGTAAGGGGATGCAACGCCACGTTAAGATCTCCTGCTAAAACAAGAGTACCCTCATAATGATTTTCTATTAAAGATAGGGTAGATAACAACCACGATATTTGGTCTGAGTTAGGGGCATATAGGTTTACAAATGTATACATTTTCTGAGAAATATGACCTTTCAAAATAATATATCTCCCATCGGGATCTTGGATGTGGGAAGCATAGATAAAGGGAACATTTTTCTTAAAACCGATGCTCACTCCCCTTGAGGCGGCTCCATCAGCTCCGCAATGGTACCAGTTAGGGAATCTGGAAAAAGATAAATCTGGATATCTATTGTGTTTATAGTGGGTTTCTTGAAGAAAGATTATGGAGGACTTCTCCTTTCCCAGAAGGGAGAAGATTTGAGAGCGTTTTGATGGTGATCTAAGACCCTTCACATTGTAGGTAACCTACTTTTAGGTCCGCCATATTGTTCTGGTCAGGGTTGGGGTGGAATAATCAAACCGGTACCTTGCGAAGCGAGGGAGCAAGACACTATACCAGGTGGCTCCAAAAACAGCAAGCATCAGCTCCAAGAACCCAAAATGGCTTTTAAAGGATCCAGACAAAGTGACATGACTGAGGGAAAAGAAATAAAAGATAAAAGAAAGAGCATATCTATAAACACAACAAATAACCAAACTCTGGTAAAACAAGTAGATGATGGGGATTTCCATCAAAGTAGTGAAAGGGGGTAGTGTGGGTAAACCCAAATATTAGGACTTGCCAGTATGTGGGATATGGCGAGCTAAAAGGCAGATGCATCTACTGTTACATATTATTACGCAAGTAATACAACATGTTATATGCTTAGGACAGTCAAGGAGATAGGGAAAAGCATGATAGTGGGAAAGAGAGGCAAGATACTAGATAAGGCACATAAAGAATGCTGTTATTGGATATCTATAGCACCCAAACATTCAGGTAATTCTTCTAGGTGTCAGCAATCCACTCCTGCGTCGGAATCGTTGAAGTTTGGTAGCAGGCGATTTTTCCCATGAGGTGATTCTCGGGATAGCTGGGAGGGATGAGATGTCGGATACTGTATCCCAGTTGGCTATGTCTAATGGGTCAATGTCCATGGTGACATAAGCTGCTTGGAGATCCTCATATGACGAGACTTTGATGAATTTTCCCGCATGCGAGAATGTGACGCCAAATGGAAAGGTCCATCTATATGGAATTCGATTGCTGCGAAGGTACTCCGTGAGGGGTTTAAGGATCCTTCTTTTTTGCAGGGTTACCGGCGCCAGGTCTTGGTAAATAGAAATCGGCGCGTCACCTAGTGAGATGTTGTTGGTTGTTCTAGCCGCTGCTAAAATCTTTTCTTTGTCCAGGAAGTTCAAAAAGCGGCATATAATATCCCTGGGTGGATCAGAGTCTTTCGGTCTTTGTCGCAGGGCTCTATGCGCTCTCTCTATTATCATGTTTGTAGGATCTTCCCTGCCCAGGAGAGATGAGGCAATATTTTTTATGGTAGTCACCAGGTCTTCCGCGGGCACTGTTTCAGGTACGCCCCTGAATCTGAGATTATTTCGCCGACTGCGATTCTCCTGATCTTCCAGTGCGGCGTAGAGAGAGTTAATATGGCGCTGGCATGAGGAGAGAGATTGCCCCACGGCTGAGCTATGCTCCAGAGTTGCCGCTTGTGTGGCCTCTAGGGATTCCACCCTATGGCCTACATGCTGGATTTCTTGTGTGAGGCTGGAGATCTCCTGCTTAAGTGGGGATAAGGCTTCAGCCAGGGCTTGCTTAATAAAGCGTCTTGAAACCGGCAGTTGGCGTGAGCTCACAGACTCACCTCCATCGCTATCATCATCGGAGGGGCCTTCCTCAGTCTCGGCGGGAGCGCGTTCATCCGCCTGCGCCATCTTGGATTCTTTCATCACGGCCGAGCTGGCCTGTTTTTTGAGGTATTTTGCCATCCCTGCGCCTTGGTTCTGGGATTTGGGCACCGCGCCTGTGTCAGTGGTCTTCTGCCCTCCAATCTTGACCATTTCAGCGCTTAAATTCGGACGTAAGCGAGTCCCTTGGCAAGGTAGTGTACGGAGCTCAGCAGTACATGTCCTCTCGGCTCAGACGCTGGCTCCGCCCCCCTAACCCTGCTCATTTTGACAGTTGGTAAAGTGGTGTGCGACAACCAGGGGTGGACTGACCATTCGGGCACTCGGTCATGGATCGAAGACCCGTGGCCACTAGGGGGCCCGGCTGCGGTGGCAGCAGCAGGGAGAGATGAGCGCCTCCATTGTGGAAGCACTCATGCCAATATTCATCTGTATCGTCATCCTCCGGACAGGGATACAGATGAACGGTGCGGGGCAGGGGAGAAGCATCTCTCTTGCCCGTTCCTGCAGCAGACCAGAGGCCGGTGCAGGCGTTGTGATGACGTCATCGTGCCGCCTGAGCCGTACAGAGCGGGACACAGGCCGAAAGAGGCCTGCATTGCATCAGTGAGAGTGTCATGGAGGTAAGTATAAGTGTTTATTGTTTTAATTATTTTTAGTATAGTATGGCAAGAAGGGGGTGGGGGCCCTATGGAGAAGGGGGGGAGCACTATGGGGCATCTATTGGGGGCCCCTATATACTGGAACATTATGGGGGCATCTATTGGTTGGCCCCTATATACTGGCACATTATACAAGGTGCACTATGGAGAAGGGGGGGAAGGAGCACAATGGGGGATCTATTGGGGGCCCCAATATACTGGCACATTATGGGGGGGCACTATGGAGAAGGGGGGAAGGAGCACTATGGGGCATCTAATGAGGGCCCTATATACTGGCACATTATAGGGGGGCACTATGGAGAAGGGGGGAGGAGCACTATGGGGGCATCTATTGGGGGCCCTATATACTGGCACATTATGGGGGTGCACTATGGAGAAGGGGGGGAAGGAGCACACTGGGGGAGATCTATTGGGGCCCCAATATACTGGCACATTATGGGGGTGCACTATGGAAAAGGGGGGAGCACTATGGGGGCATCTATTGGGGGCCCCTATATACTGGCACATTATGCGGGTGCACTATGGAGACGTGGAGGGAAGAGCACCATGGAACATCTATTGGGGAGCGCCTATATACTGGCACATTATGGGGGGCACTATGGAGAATGGTGGAAGAAGCACTATGGGGACATCTAATGAGGGCTCTATATACTGGCACATTATGGGGGGCACTATGGAGAAGGGGGATCACTATCGGGGAATCTACTGGTGGTTCTATATACTGGAACATTATGGGGGGGCACTATGGAGAAGGGGGGAAGGATCATAATGTGGACCTGATATACTGGCAAATATTATTGGGGGGCACTATGGAGAAGGGGAATAGGATCATAATGGGGGCCCTATATACTGGCAAATAATATGGGGGGGCACTATGGGGGCTTCTACTGTGGGCCCTATATACTGGCACACATTATGGGGGCACTATGGAGAAGGGGAAAGGATCATAATGGGTGCCCTATATACTGACAAATATTATGGGGGGCTTCTACTGGGGGCCCAATATACTGGCATACATTATGAGGGGCACTATGGAGAAGTGGGGGAGAAGAGCACTATGGGGGCATTATATAGGGGCATTTAATACTGGAACCTATTTTGGTGCCACTATGGGGAAGGGGGGAGAGAAGCATTTTGGGGGCATTTATGTGGGGCAGTCTATAGGGGCATTTCATACTGGCACATTATGAATCGCACTATGTGGACAGGGGAGGAGCACTATGGGGGCATCTTCTGGGGCACTATATAGGATGGGGAGGAGCACTATGAGGGCATCTACTGGGGGCACTATATAGGAGTATTTTATACTATCACAAATTATAGGGGCACTATGGGCACTTTAGCTCAACTGGGGGCACTAAGTGTTTTTTGTAGTGGCACACAGTACGGGTCATTTGATCACATGAGGGCACTCTGGGGACATTGGCTCTACTGGTGGCACTAAGAGGAGGTTTTAATTTTTTTACTGCCACACAACAGGGCATTTTTTGTACTGTCGCACATTATAAGGGGGCTTTATTACAACTGGAGGACTATGGGAGCATTATTACTTCTGGGACACAATTACTTTTGGGGACACTGTAGGAGCACTATTACTACTAAGTGCACTCTGGCACAGAATTTTGGGGAGCACTATTACTGTGGGGGCACCCTGGCACAGTATCAGCTTAGCACAGTTCTTTTTGGGGGACATTATGTATACACTATTAGTGTCAGGGGCACTATTTGCTGGGTACAGTTATTTTGTAGAGCATTGTGTTCCAATAATTATTGAAGGGGGTGCTATCTGTGTATAACTAGTATTTTCAGGGGGTTTATCTGTTTCTACAGAATAGTTTTTGGGGGCACAGCATCTCAGGATTGGAGGTACATGATGGAATGTTGAGAAGGAGGGAGGAAAAGTAGAAAACTAAGATGTCTGTCAAACTTTGCCGAGATGAGAGATGGCTGAAAGAAATCGTCATGGCGGTCTGGTCAGAATGGAGAAGATGAAGAAAGAGAACATCTTCATCAAAGGAGACGTCAATGGATGTAAGAGGTATGTGGCGCTGTATTAGGCTGCCTTCACATATGCGTTAGTCATTCTGTACCAAGTGTAGGTGATGTGGGTGGAGTGATATGTTGGTAGGGCTGTGTATGGGTGTGGCTTAAGGGTGGGCGGGGACACAGGGGGCCCATAATCTCCTATTGCCCAGGGGGCTCCATGAGTTGTCAGTCCGCCCCTGGCAACAACTGTGCTAATCTGCTAAGCGCGCTGAAACAGGGCAAAATGACACAGAGGTAACACCACTTGCCCGTCAGATGTCTGATTTGTGACTGCGCGACGCGCTGGAACTCCACCTTGTAAATGCTTGATAGGCTGCTCCAGCAGAAACGTTCCATTAACGACTACCTGTACGAACTCTGCGGCAGGACAGGTTCTGGGGAGCTTGTTTTTTTTTCACCGTGCTAGTGGCTGCTCATGCGTGACGCATGAAGAATTCTGCGGCCATTTAATGAGAACACCAAACTGGTCAGTCGCAGCCAGGGCGCCATCAGTGACATTGTACCTTACGCCTTCTTTCTGGAGCGTGCATTGCGTCGTGTCATTGATCAAGCCGTCGAGGAGCAGGAGCTGGAAGATGAGGAAGTCACAATGCTGGATGAATTCCCGGGGGGGGGGGCTACTCCATCTGAGACAAGTCAGCAGGAGTCTGAAGAGGAGTCAGAGGAGGATGGTGGCTATGGGGAGGAGGAGGAGGAGGAGCTAGAAGAGCAGGCTTTAAACTTTTCGGGGATCCCTGGTGTTGTCCGTGGCTGGGGGGAGACCGAGGACGGCATTCTCCTGGGCGATGAGCAGGAGCCAGGGCGCTCCACCGCTTCCAATTTAGTACAAATGGGGGCCTTCATGCTCCAGTGTTTGAAGAGGGACCCCCGTATAAAAACCATAAAGGTCAAGGACCAGTACTGGGTGGCAATGTACTTATACCCCTGGTACAAATACTAAATGGCGGACATGTTACCAGCATCACAGATGGCTGTCAGAATGCAGCATTTCCAGGCCTTGCTGCGAGAGATGCTGCATTCTGCTGTTGCAGGCACTGGCAGAGGAATTTCCACCCACAGCGAAACAAATGCGGGTACCAATCCTACAGCGCCTGCAAAAAGAGGGCTGTTTGAAGATGTGTTGGTCACTTCGGATATGAGATGATTCTTGCAGCCGACCACCGGATCGAGCCTCAGGGAATGCCTAGACCGACAGGTGTCTGACTACATTGGTTTAACGGTCGATGTGTATGCTCTGATAAGCAAGGAATCCCTTGACTACTGGGTGTGCAGGCTTGACCTGTGGCCAGAGCTGGCAAAATTTGCTATGGAACTCTTGGCTTGCCCCTTGTTGAGTGTCCTGTCCGAAAGGACGTTCAGAGCAGCAGGAGGGATCGTGACCGATAAGCGCACTCGCCTAGCTCACGACAGTGTGGACTACCTTGCATTTCTAAAAATTTATGGAGGCATGGATCTCGGAGGAATTTAACACCTGTGATGACCACGTGTAATTGAATTTCCTCATTAAGCACACACATATCCGCCACCACACAGAACAAAGAATGGTCCTTGCCTTATGTATATACAGTGACATAAAAGGCCTTTTATGTCAGGTGAATGCATAATTTTTTGGGCCTGTACTGGCCGACAGTTACATATTTATTCTGTGACTGCCTAATGCACCTCCAGCCACAGAATCCAAAGTTCTGTGCTGTCAGGTGAATGCCTAGTTGCTAATTTTTGGGGCCTGTACTGGCCGACAGTTAAATTTTTAGCCTGTGATCGCCTGATGTACCTCCAGCCACAGAATCCAAAGTTCTTTGCTGTCAGGTGAATGCCTATTGCCAAATTTTGGGGCCTGTACTGGTCGACAGTTACATATTTATTCTGTGACCACCTAATACACCTCCAGCTACAGAATCCAAAGTTCTTTGCTGTCAGGTGAATTCCTATTGGCTAATTTGTTGGGCCTGTACTGGCGGACAGTTAGATATTTATCCTGTGACTGCCTAATGTACCTCCAGCCACAAAATCCAAAGTTCTTTGCTGTCAGGTGAATTTTTGGGGCCTATACTGGCCGACAGTTACATATTTACCCTGTGAGCGCCTAATGTACCTCCAGCCACAGAATCCAAAGTTCTTTGCTGTCAGGTGACTGCCTATTGCCAAATTTTTGGGGTCTGTACTGGGCGACCATTTTTTTTATCTCTAGCTACATAATCACACCCCTGTCTCACTCCTCTGCCTCTCATTATGGTGGCGTATGAACCGCATTCACCATAAAGACATTCTAAGGTTACAGGGTCATATCACTGTGCCACCCCACTCCATACTGTGCCCCTCACCCTGTACTGTGCCCCCTTATACCCTGCATTGTGCCCTCTTACCACACCCTGTGCAGTGCCCCTAGTCATTCCTTGTACTGTGCCTTCTTATACCCTTTTATCCAGTCACGGTATGGCGGTGTTATCCGATCACTGTACAGAGGTGTTATCCCGTCAATGTATGTCGGTGGTATCCATTAACTGGGTGGCCATAACTGTATCCCTTTCCCTGCCCACGCCATCCTTTTTTAGACCTGGCATGAGCGGGAAAAATATGCAGATTGCGGCACTAAGGACATTTGCGCCACAATCTGTGTCAGAAATACACCTAACATAGACGTATTTCTATATAATAAATGACCACCTAATTGTATTATTATTTGGGGGGTAGGGATAATATCTTTATATTATATCGATTCTAGTGTATTATACTGAATCCTGTATTTCCCAGTAGAAAATGATCCTTGGGAAACACAGTCCTCATCCCTGATCACCAGGACCAGGTAGCGCTCTGTCAGTACATAGTGGCCTCCCCTCTAAGCCACTCTGCTACACTGTGTAGTGATGCTTATTCTGACATTAGGGCTGGGTTCACATCCTATTTTTGCCATCCATTTAATGCATACCGAAAATGTATGCGTTAACAGATGCCTCAGACTGATGCCGTACAGTGGCATCCGTTCACCATACAGTTCCATGGTAGAAAAAAAATTGACGTTAATGTATGCATTTTTTAAGAGACTCTGCAGGATACAAAATCGTGGAGTGCTGCACATTTGTATACATTAAACCGATAGGAAATCAAATTTTTCTAGGCTCCAGCAGGGCACATTTTTGAGAGTTTCCCTTTAAGACGCATACAAATAGCCCCTGATTAAAATACATATTTTTTGTGGGAATTTTTGCCACTGACCCCCCTCTGGTATGTCACTGTCCATGTTGTGGGACTATTTGTGCACTCATAGTTTGTATTTGGTGGCTGAAAATATGACCTGAAGGTTTTTCAGGTTCGCCTGCTATTAAATTTAATGGGCGCGATTGAACATTTGATCGCGAACGCGCATTCGCATTCGCGAATCATCCCGGCCGATGTTCGTCTATCACTAGTCAAAGTCAGATGCTACTACTTTGGGCCAGATGGCTGGTGATGCTACTGCTATTTATTCTACTACAGCTACCCTCTTTCTGACTCTTGAATGATTAGTCTTTTGCTTTCCACTATGTGATTTACCAGACATTTTATTATGAGGTCTATAAATGAAAAGTCATAGGTCTGGCACAGAAATTATTAAACAGTACCAACATTTCAACAGTTTTTTTCTGTAATTAACAGACAGAGGTGCACTTAAACGTCCTTCCCCTTCTATGAACACACTGTACACTGGTATTGACAATTTACAATGGTAAATTAGCACAGTACAATGCATTGAATTAAACTGAAACATTGATTCACTGAAATGCACAATTACAAATTGTATCCAAATTCAAACTGTTTTTTTTCCATAATTAACAGAGGCGCAATCAGACATGCCTGGCTATGAACACACTGGTATTGAAGTGTTGAAATGTGCAATTACAAACGGTCACAAAATTGCAGCAGTTTTTTTTTGTAAATAAAAAAGGCACAATTATATCTCCACTTCTATGAACACACTGGTGTGCAATTATAAACAGTATCAAAATTGCAGCTGGTTTTCAGAACGAAAAGGCACTCGTTTCCAGCAAAATGTATGCTGCTGGTGTTTGGTGTGCTGGGAATAAGCTAATAAAACATTTATGAACTGTAGAAGCTTGAGGCTTTTTTTAAAGACTGTCTCTTCTAGCCACCCAAAAATATAGGTTTTATGTAGAATCTTTGTGGAGGATTTAGGTGATTGCAGTGCATTACATGAAGCTTTCCACTTGCCAGCAGCTGCCCTCAGTATAAAACACACACAGAGCTCTGACTGACCCTCTCTGATAAAAACCCTGACTTATCTACCTATTCATTTAATCTACCAAACTAAATATGTCTCTAAACTGTCCCTACAAAAACCTAACATGGCTGACTTGTGTCTGTCATTCCCATCTGCCAGATACATCCAACACATGACCTCTCACATGGCAGACTATGCTCAGAATGGTGTCTGAGCTTCTAAGCTAGCCCAGACCCTGAAAGATCTAACAAAATCTTGTCTCTTGATTGGCTTACAAGCTATCAGCCTGTGAGCAAATCAAGAAAAGGCCCCTCCCTCCCAGGAGCATGTGATCCTACAGACAAATTTGTGAATTTCATTCTCCCTGGCCTGATTGCGAATTGCCAAAACTTCACATTCATTTGGTGGCAAATTTTCTTCAGATGTCTGAATAGACCCTAAGGGCTCATTCACATGAACATTTTTTACGTTCCATATATGGTCCGTTTTTTGAGTTCCGTATACGGTACGTATATGGAACCATTCATTTCAATGGTTCTGCAAAAAAGCTGAATTTACTCCGTATGCATTCCGTTTCCGTTTTTCCGTTACGTTCATAGATAGAACATGTCCTATTACTGCCTGCAAATCACATTCCATGGCTTCATTCAAGTCAATGGGTCCGCAAAAAAAAAAACAGAACACATACGGAATGTACTCCGTATGTCTTCCGTATCCGTTCCATTTTGTGGACCCATCTATTGAACATTTTCAGAAAAACGGATTATAACCGGAAACACTACTGAAACACTGAAAAAGCCACATGGTCGTGTGAACAAGCCCTAAATATTTAAATAATTCTCTTCATTTTCTATCCTATGAACATCAGTCCGCCTGTCAGGCAACTGACTGCTGCAAGAGCCCTGCTCTACTGATCTGTCTGCAGTAGGAGACCAGTAATGGTAAGCCACCCCCAGCTTTTATAAACGGTATCCCCCAAACATGTGTCATTTGAAAATAGAAGTGATCAGCTGTGACAGTGATGTCCTTTGGAATTTTACAAGACTTTTTGCTTTGCGAATATACAATAAATCATGCAGATTGAGAAATATTGGGCTTGTTTAGTTCTTTGCTTTTATCATTAATATATTTCATATAAAGACTTACAGTTGCTTTTATATGCTTTCTCCTAAGTAAAAAATAGTTAAAAAACACAACTGGGAATATGTCTAAAATGTACTTTCCTTATGTGAAGTATTTCCATTTTTTATTGGTTCTTGTTCAGAGCAGATTTGTAGCATTTATATGTATTACTTTTATAGCTAAAACTAGTGGAGAATTCAAAGCAGGCGAAAACTAGATAAATCACTGCAAAGGTGCACCACAATATATGCAAATGAAAATACAAGACTAAACCCTCACGCTAGATGTTAAAATGAGACTTTAGACAATATATTCCGTTCAAGAACATATCAAAGCCCGCACACCCCGTCAAGATATCTCAGTTGGCACAGAACCTACCGCTAAACCTACCTATAATGTGTGAACACTGTCTGATAGGTGCTAAGGTCCAAGTCACATCCAAGCTTCCACAAACCGCCAAAGTAGGATCACAAATAGAGTTGAGCGAACACCTGGATGTTCGGGTTCGAGAAGTTCGGCCGAACATCCCGGAAATGTTCGGGTTCGGGATCCGAACCCGATCCGAACTTCGTCCCGAACCCGAACCCCATTGAAGTCAATGGGGACCCGAACTTTTCGGCACTAAAACGGCTGTAAAACAGCCCAGGAAAGGGCTAGAGGGCTGCAAAAGGCAGCAACATGTAGGTAAATCCCCTGCAAACAAATGTGGATAGGGAAATTAATTAAAATAAAAATTAAATAAATAAAAATTAACCAAAATCAATTGGAGAGAGGTTCCATAGCAGAGAATCTGGCTTCCCGTCACCCACCACTGGAACAGTCCATTCTCAGATATTTAGGCCCCGGCACCCAGGCAGAGGAGAGAGGTCCCGTAACAGAGAATCTGTCTTCATGTCAGCAGAGAATTAGTCTGCATGTCATAGCAGAGAATGAGGCTTCACGTCAGCCACCACTGCAACAGTCCATTGGCATATATTTAGGCCTAGCACACAGGCAGAGCAGAGAGGTCCCGTAACAGACGATCTGGCTTCATGTCAGCAGAGAATCAGTCTGCATGTCATAGCAGAGAATCAGGCTTCACGTCAGCCACCACTGCAACAGTCCATTGTCATAAATTTAGGCCCAGCACCCAGGCAGAGGAGAGAGGTCCCGTAACAGACAATCTGGCTTCATGTCAGCAGAGAATTAGTCTGCATGTCATAGCAGAGAATCAGGCTTCATGTCAGCCACCACTGCAACAGTCCATTGGCATATATTTAGGCCTAGCACACAGGCAGAGGAGAGGTTCATTCAACTTTGGGTAGCATCGCAATATAATGGTAAAATGAAAATAAAAATAGGATTGAATGAGGAAGTGCCCTGGAGTCCAATAATATATGGTTATGGGGAGGTAGTTAATGTCTAATCTGGACAAGGGACGGACAGGTCCTGTGGGATCCATGCCTGGTTCATTTTTATGAACGTCAGCTTGTCCACATTGGCTGTAGACAGGCGGCTGCGTTTGTCTGTAATGACGCCCCCTGCCGTGCTGAATACACGTTCAGACAAAACGCTGGCTGCCGGGCAGGCCAGCACCTCCAAGGCATAAAAGGCTAGCTCTGGCCACGTGGACAATTTAGAGACCCAGAAGTTGAATGGGGCCGAACCATCAGTCAGTACGTGGAGGGGTGTGCACACGTACTGTTCCACCATGTTAGTGAAATGTTGCCTCCTGCTAACACGTTGCGTATCAGGTGGTGGTGCAGTTAGCTGTGGCGTGTTGACAAAAGTTTTCCACATCTCTGCCATGCTAACCCTGCCCTCAGAGGAGCTGGCCGTGACACAGCTGCCTTGGCGACCTCTTGCTCCTCCTCTGCCTTGGCCTTGGGCTTCCACTTGTTCCCCTGTGACATTTGGGAATGCTCTCAGTAGCGCGTCTACCAACGTGCGCTTGTACTCGCGCATCTTCCTATCACGCTCCAGTGCAGGAAGTAAGGTGGGCACATTGTCTTTGTAGCGTGGATCCAGCAGGGTGGCAACCCAGTAGTCCGCACAGGTTAAAATGTGGGCAACTCTGCTGTCGTTGCGCAGGCACTGCAGCATGTAGTCGCTCATGTGTGCCAGGCTGCCCAGGGGTAAGGACAAGCTGTCCTCTGTGGGAGGCGTATCGTCATCGTCCTGCCTTTCCCCCCAGCCACGCACCAGTGATGGACCCGAGCTGCGTTGGGTGCCACCCCGCTGTGACCATGCTTCATCCTCATCCTCCTCCACCTCCTCCTCATCCTCGTCCTCCTCGTCCTCCAGTAGTGGGCCCTGGCTGGCCACATTTGTACCTGGCCTCTGCTGTTGCAAAAAACCTCCCTCTGAGTCACTTCGAAGAGACTGGCCTGAAAGTGCTAAAAATGACCCCTCTTCCTCATCCTCCTCCTCCTCCTCCTGGGCCACCTCCTGTTCCATCATCGCCCTAAGTGTTTTCTCAAGGAGACATAGAAGTGGTATTGTAACGCTGATAACGGTGTCATCGCCACTGGCCATGTTGGTGGAGTACTCGAAACAGCGCAACAGGGCACACAGGTCTCGCATGGAGGCCCAGTCATTGGTGGTGAAGTGGTGCTGTTCTGTAGTGCGACTGACCCGTGCGTGCTGCAGCTGAAACTCCACTATGGCCTGCTGCTGCTCGCACAGTCTGTCCAGCATGTGCAAGGTGGAGTTCCACCTGGTGGGCACGTCGCATATGAGGCGGTGAGCGGGAAGGCCGAAGTTACGCTGTAGCGCAGACAGGCGAGCAGCGGCAGGATGTGAACGCCGGAAGCGCGAACAGACGGCCCGCACTTTATGCAGCAGCTCTGACATGTCGGGGTAGTTGTGAATGAACTTCTGCACCACCAAATTCAGCACATGCGCCAAGCAAGGGATGTGCGTCAAATTGGCTAGTCCCAGAGCTGCAACGAGATTTCGCCCATTATCACACACCACCAGGCCGGGCTTGAGGCTCACCGGCAGCAACCACTCGTCGGTCTGTTGTTCTATACCCCGCCACAACTCCTGTGCGGTGTGGGGCCTGTCCCCCAAACATATGAGTTTCAGAATGGCCTGCTGACGTTTACCCCGGGCTGTGCTGAAGTTGGTGGTGAAGGTGTGTGGCTGACTGGATGAGCAGGTGGAAGAAGAGGAGGAGGAAGCCGAGAAGGAGGAGGTGGCAACAGGAGGCAAAGAATGTTGCCCTGCGATCCTTGGCGGCGGCAGGACGTGCGCCAAACAGCTCTCCGCCTGGGGCCCAGCTGCCACTACATTTACCCAGTGTGCAGTTAGGGAGATATAGCGTCCCTGGCCGTGCTTACTGGTCCACGTATCTGTGGTTAGGTGGACCTTGCTACAGATGGCGTTGCGCAGTGCACACTTGATTTTATCGGATACTTGGTTGTGCAGGGAAGGCACGGCTCTCTTGGAGAAGTAGTGCCGGCTGGGAACAACATACTGTGGGACAGCAAGCGACATGAGCTGTTTGAAGCTGTCTGTGTCCACCAGCCTAAATGACAGCATTTCATAGGCCAGTAGTTTAGAAATGCTGGCATTCAGGGCCAGGGATCGAGGGTGGCTAGGTGGGAATTTACGCTTTCTATCAAATGTTTGTGAGATGGAGAGCTGAACGCTGGCGTGTGACATGGTTGAGACGCTTGGTGACGGAGGTGGTGGTGGTGGTGTTGGTGGTACATCCCCTGTTTGCTGGGCGGCAGGTGCCAACGTTCCTCCAGAGGCGGAGGAAGAGGCCGAGGCGGCAGCAGCAGAATAGGCCGAGGCGGCAGCAGCAGAAGAGGTAGCAGGGGGAGCCTGAGTGACTTCCTTGGTTTTAAGGTGTTTACTCCACTGCAGTTCATGCTTTGCATGCAGGTGCCTGGTCATGCAGGTTGTGCTCAGGTTCAGAACGTTAATGCCTCGCTTCAGGCTCTGATGGCACAGCGTGCAAACCACTCGGGTCTTGTCGTCAGCACATTGTTTGAAGAAGTGCCATGCCAGGGAACTCCTTGAAGCTGCCTTTGGGGTGCTCGGTCCCAGATGGCGGCGGTCAGTAGCAGGCGGAGTCTCTTGGCGGCGGGTGTTCTGCTTTTGCCCACTGCTCCCTCTTTTGCTACGCTGTTGGCTCGGTCTCACCACTGCCTCTTCCTCCGAACTGTGAAAGTCAGTGGCACGACCTTCATTCCATGTGGGGTCTAGGACCTCATCGTCCCCTGCATCGTCTTCCACCCAGTCTTGATCCCTGACCTCCTGTTCAGTCTGCACACTGCAGAAAGACGCAGCAGTTGGCACCTGTGTTTCGTCATCATCAGAGACATGCTGAGGTGGTATTCCCATGTCCTCATCATCAGGAAACATAAGTGGTTGTGCGTCAGTGCATTCTATGTCTTTCACCGCTGGGGAAGGGCTAGGTGGATGCCCTTGGGAAACCCTGCCAGCGGAGTCTTCAAACAGCATAAGAGACTGCTGCATAACTTGAGGCTGAGACAGTTTCCCTGGTATGCATGGGGGTGATGTGACAGACTGATGGGGTTGGTTTTCAGGCGCCATCTGTGCGCTTTCTGCAGAAGACTGGGTGGGAGATAATGTGAACGTGCTGGATCCACTGTCGGCCACCCAATTGACTAATGCCTGTACCTGCTCAGGCCTTACCATCCTTAGAACGGCATTGGGCCCCACCATATATCGCTGTAAATTCTGGCGGCTACTGGGACCTGAGGTAGTTGGTACACTAGGACGTGTGGATGTGGCAGAACGGCCACGTCCTCTCCCAGCACCAGAGGGTCCACTAACACCACCACGACCATGTCCACGTCCGCGTCCCTTACTAGATGTTTTTCTCATTGTTATGGTTCACCACAACAACAAATATATTATTTGGCCCAATGTATTGTATTCAAATTCAGCGGGATATAAATTTGAGGCCTAGTATTTAGGCGCTGGGTGACCGGTATGGATTTAGTGACAGAATTAGACTTGGAAATGCACAGAAGCGTGTGTGTGAAGTTATTCTGAATGACCCTATGTGCACCTTCAATATTATATACCCTTTTAGGGATAGATTTCAAATAGCTCTGATATAGCAGAAACCACTAAATTATGAAATTGCTAAATTGGGAATTGTACTTCAACCCAGAACAAAAAATGTGCTTTGACGGACACTAAATATCTTGCCCAGCAACAACAGTACAGCGGTGGGTAACGAGAGATTTAGAGGGATTTAAATTTGAGGCCTAGTATTTAGGCGCTGGGTGACAGGTATGGGTTTAGTGACAGAATTAGACTTGGAAATACACAGTAGCGGGTGTGTGTGAAGTTATTCTGAATGACCCTATGTGCACCTTCAATATTATATACCCTTTTTGGGATAGATTTCAAATAGCTCTGATATAGCAGGAACCACTAAATTATGAAATTGCTAAATTGGGAATTGTACTTCAACCCAGAACAAAAAATGTGCTTTGACGGACACTAAATATCTTGCCCAGCAACAACAGTACAGCGGTGGGTAACGAGAGATTTAGAGGGATTTAAATTTGAGGCCTAGTATTTAGGCGCTGGGTCACCGGTATGGATTTAGTGACATAATTAGACTTGGAAATGCACAGAAGCGTGTGTGTGAAGTTATTCTGAATGACCCTATGTGCACCTTCAATATTATATACCCTTTTAGGGATAGATTTCAAATAGCTCTGATATAGCAGAAACCACTAAATTATGAAATTGCTAAATTGGGAATTGTACTTCAACCCAGAACAAAAAATGTGCTTTGACGGACACTAAATATCTTGCCCAGCAACAACAGTACAGCGGTGGGTAACGAGAGATTTAGAGGGATTTAAATTTGAGGCCTAGTATTTAGGCGCTGGGTGACAGGTATGGGTTTAGTGACAGAATTAGACTTGGAAATACACAGTAGCGGGTGTGTGTGAAGTTATTCTGAATGACCCAATGTGCACCTTCAATATTATATACCCTTTTTGGGATAGATTTCAAATAGCTCTGATATAGCAGGAACCACTAAATTATGAAATTGCTAAATTGGGAATTGTACTTCAACCCAGAACAAAAAATGTGCTTTGACGGACACTAAATATCTTGCCCAGCAACAACAGTACAGTGGTGGGTAACGAGAGATTTAGAGGGATTTAAATTTGAGGCCTAGTATTTAGGCGCTGGGTCACCGGTATGGATTTAGTGACAGAATTAGACTTGGAAATGCACAGAAGCGTGTGTGTGAAGTTATTCTGAATGACCCTATGTGCACCTTCAATATTATATACCCTTTTAGGGATAGATTTCAAATAGCTCTGATATAGCAGAAACCACTAAATTATGAAATTGCTAAATTGGGAATTGTACTTCAACCCAGAACAAAAAATGTGCTTTGACGGACACTAAATATCTTGCCCAGCAACAACAGTACAGTGGTGGGTAACGAGAGATTTAGAGGGATTTAAATTTGAGGCCTAGTATTTAGGCGCTGGGTCACCGGTATGGATTTAGTGACAGAATTAGACTTGGAAATGCACAGAAGCGTGTGTGTGAAGTTATTCTGAATGACCCTATGTGCACCTTCAATATTATATACCCTTTTAGGGATAGATTTCAAATAGCTCTGATATAGCAGAAACCACTAAATTATGAAATTGCTAAATTGGGAATTGTACTTCAACCCAGAACAAAAAATGTGCTTTGACGGACACTAAATATCTTGCCCAGCAACAACAGTACAGCGGTGGGTAACGAGAGATTTAGAGGGATTTAAATTTGAGGCCTAGTATTTAGGCGCTGGGTGACAGGTATGGGTTTAGTGACAGAATTAGACTTGGAAATACACAGTAGCGGGTGTGTGTGAAGTTATTCTGAATGACCCAATGTGCACCTTCAATATTATATACCCTTTTTGGGATAGATTTCAAATAGCTCTGATATAGCAGGAACCACTAAATTATGAAATTGCTAAATTGGGAATTGTATTTCAACCCAGAACAAGAAATGTGCTTGAACGGACACTAAATAACTCGCCCAGCTACAGCACTAGGGACAGATTTAGCTGGATATAAATTTGAGGCCTAGTATTTAGGCGCTGGGTGACCGGTATGGATTTAGTGACAGAATTAGACTGGGATATGGCCAAAAAATGAACAGACTATTGCTGGTTAAATGCACTTGGTGTGACAGCTTCACCCTGATGTAGGCTTTAGCCAAAAAACAACCACACCATTGAGGGTTAAATGCACTTGGTGACAGGCGCAGCTTGCCCCTGATTTTGTATATGGCCAAAAAATGAACAGACTATTGCTGGTTAAATGCACTTGGTGTGACAGCTTCACCCTGATGTAGGCTTTAGCCAAAAAACAACCACACCATTGAGGGTTAAATGCACTTGGTGACAGGCGCAGCTTGCCCCTGATTTTGTATATGGCCAAAAAATGAACAGACTATTGCTGGTTAAATGCACTTGGTGTGACAGCTTCACCCTGATGTAGGCTTTAGCCAAAAAACAACCACACCATTGAGGGTTAAATGCACTTGGTGACAGGCGCAGCTTGCCCCTGATTTTGTATATGGCCAAAAAATGAACAGACTATTGCTGGTTAAATGCACTTGGTGTGACAGCTTCACCCTGATGTAGGCTTTAGCCAAAAAACAACCACACCATTGAGGGTTAAATGCACTTGGTCGCAGCTTGTGCTGGCGCACCACAAGACACAAAATGGCCGCCGATCACCCCAGAAAAATGAGACTGACAAACGGTCTGTGCAGCCTAAAAACAGTGAGCAATTGAGGATCAGCAGCTCAATGATCCACAGCTGCAGATCGATTAGTTAATCAAGTCCTTTGGAGGAGTTAATCTGCCTAATCTCGCCCTACTGTCGCAGCCGCAACCTCTCCCTACGCTAATCAGAGCAGAGTGACGGGCGGCGCTATGTGACTCCAGCTTAAATAGAGGCTGGGTCACATGGTGCTCTGGCCAATCACAGCCATGCCAATAGTAGGCATGGCTGTGATGGCCTCTTGGGGCAAGTAGTATGACGCTTGTTGATTGGCTGCTTTGCAGCCTTTCAAAAAGCGCCAAGAAAGCGTCACAAAAGCGCGAAGAAAGCGACGAACACCGAACCCGAACCCGGACTTTTACGAAAATGTCCGGGTTCGGGTCCGTGTCACGGACACCCCAAAATTCGGTACGAACCCGAACTATACAGTTCGAGTTCGCTCATCCCTAATCACAAATAGTTAAAATTATGGTATTAGTGAGCAGGCACTCTAATTATGGGTACATGGAGGACAATTTATTATTTAAAAATATATAGACATAAAGCAATCACAATGTTCATATAAAAATCACAATGTTCATAAAAATGATTAAATATCCATAGAAATAGTATTAGCAGCAATAGCAATGGTTAATATCAATAATAGCAGTAACAGTTTAAGGATATCAGCAATATTACAATGAATATACAAATAAAAAAAAATTTTTTTTTGAAGTGAGGCAGCAGAAAACCAGTGGAGAGCCGCCTTTTTTTGCTATTTATTATAAAACTCTATCACCCTTATAAGGCAGAGCTCCCACAGGGACTATGGATCTATGGGACCATGTAGAGACAAAAAGATTAAAATTAGAGGAATTTATATTCAACCAATCTATGGATGTAAATTCTGAATCGCTGATTGAGAAAAATATGTCAGAGACATTCAAAGAAGTAGAACACCTTCTACATAAACAATTGCGTCAAAGGTGGGAAATAAAAACCCTTAACCAATATATACACATAGGTAAAGTACCTAAAGGGCTATTACTAACAAAAATTCCAGCCCAAGACCTATGTAGCCCAGACTTTAATGAAGAATGGGACGCATTATTATTAACACAATCACTATCCTTAACTAAACTAATAGTGAAAAGAAGGGGTCAACTATTGGAACATATAAGTGACAGAATAAACCAAATGAAAACAAAGATAGACAAATTCCCTAAAAATGATGAATATAATAAATGGCAACAAAGATTATGCAGCAGCCTTGATAAAATAGAACAGGAAATTATTAATAAAAAATTGAAGAAATATAAATTCAATACAAGGACTGAATCCGCCAGGGAAGAACAAGAAAACCTGGAAAATAGAGATAACACTCAAAGAAGAGAAGAAAAAGAAAAAACACAAGAAAATACCCAAAAAACACAACAGACTAGATATAACATACCAGTCACAAACAAATATGAAGCCCTTTCTAATGAACATTTTTTAGATGGGACTCCCCCACATCACAAAACAAGAACACGACACAGATCACAAAGATCACAAGAACATCAATACTCACCTCCTATGAGGAGGCATTACTCACCTCCACCATTGAAACATCAATACAACTTACGACACAGACACCAACATTACAGGAATTATCAATCGAACAGAGTACAACATTCACAGGACACACAGTGGGTGACACCAACAAGAGACAATGGGGAGACACATTACCACAAAGAAAAAACACAAAACAAAAACAGAAGAAAACACGGAGAGGACGAAAGAAATTACCATCACAGGATATAAAAGGAGATGCAATTATTAATTTAAGTGATATAAAATTGTCTGACGCACAAATCAGGGTGTTAAATAAAGGGTTAAAATTTGCACCCACACCAAAAATGAATAAATTTGAGGCTTACATTGGGGTAGAAAAATTTATAAGGAAAATTTGTTTGAAAAAGTATTTTCTGAAAAATCCGGTTTTAGAACAGGCGGAGAAAAATCATAAATACACACATACAGAACTTAAAGAAACGTCAAAAAAATTTCCTAGACAAGAGATAGGCCAGGAAATTGCAGCTTTTAGACAATGTGTTGGTTCAGATATAAGGAAATTAAAAAATGGACGAAATATTAAAAATAACATAACAAACCAAGAAATACAGGCAATTAAACAGCTCCAAAAACAAGAAAATGTGATAATAAGACCAGCAGATAAAGGAGGAGCTATAGTAATAATGGATGCAGAAAAATACAATAATGAATGTTTGAAACAACTGACAGACTCAAACACCTATGTTATATTAAAAGGGGATCCAGGAGAACAATTTTTTCAAGAACTCCTACAATATTGTAAAAAGGGTCTAGACAGCAATATTTTATTACAGCAGGAATACGATTTTATTACGAAAACACAACGGAGACTGCCAGTATTTTATTGTCTCCCTAAGGTCCATAAAGACCCACAAAATCCCCCTGGCCGCCCTATAATTTCAGGGATCGGATCTTTAACCTCCAACCTGTCGCAATATATAGATAGAATGTTGCAGCCAGCTGTAAAAAAAAGTGCCTCGTATATAAAAGACACTACCCAGATCATTGAAATCCTGGAAAAATTGGAGTGTAATCCAGATTGGATTATGGGGACGCTAGATGTGAACTCCCTATATACAATAATAAATCATGAACAGGGAGTCACAGCAATGAAAAATCAGTTAGAGAAAAATAGTGGACTGCATACTGAACAGATAGGTTTTTTAGAGGATGGGGTAAATTTTATCCTGTCACATAATTATTTTTATTTTGGATCCGATTTTTATCTTCAAACAAGGGGGACTGCCATGGGCACCAGATTTGCCCCCAGTTATGCAAATCTGTTTATGACAGATTGGGAGGACACTAACATCGGTCCAAGACTGGGGACAGATCTGGTGCTCTGGCAACGTTTTATAGATGATGTTATTTTTATCTGGAAAAGTGGAAGAGAGGAACTTTTATATTTTTTAGAGGATATTAATGTAAACACGTTTAATTTAAAGTTTACCAGTAATGTGAACGAAATGGAGACTGAATATTTGGACATATTAATTAGGAAGGGAGAGGGAAAATATATATGTAGTACCTTCCAAAAGCCAATTTCGAGAAATAGCTATATACTATTCAGCAGCTGTCATCTTCCGAGATGGCTGCTGAATATCCCAACAGGACAATTTGGTAGGCTCAAACGGAATTGTACAAATGTGGAACAGTTTGAAAAGGAAGCTGAGAATATGAAAATCTGCTTCCTAGACAAAAAGTACCCACTAAATATAGTTGAAAAATCACTATGCAAAATAAGAGAAAAAGACAGAAAGTCCTTCTTTGAAAAGGGGGGCGTTAAAGAGAAAGATAAAAATAATACAAGTGAGAGCCTGAAAGATGGGACACCAAGAATTATCTTACCTTTCAACCCAGAGTATAAAAAAGTGGAACGTATTATTAGACGTTATTGGCACCATATCCGGGAGGATAAGACTATAGGTGCTCTAATATCACAAAATCCACAGTTTGTGTATACAAAAGCACAAAATCTGGGATGCAAAATAGCGCCAACAACTAAACAAACCCCAATAAAAAAGAAAGGAATCTCACAATATTGGGACCACCTAAAAGGGTTTTTCAGATGCGGTAAATGCTCAAACTGTAAACAAACAACTTTCCCAAGAAAAACAATGGAAGTACAATCTATAAAAAATAATTTTAAAATTGAAATTAGTGACCTACTTACATGCAACTCAGACAATGTATTATATCTAATTCAGTGCCCGTGTGGCAAACAATACATAGGCCGAACAAAAAGACTTCTGAAAACTAGGATAGCTGAACATATCGGAAACATAAAGAAAGGGTATGAAAAACATGTCCTGTCGAGACATTTTAAACAGTACCATAACCAGAACCCCTCAGGTCTAGTGTTTGCTGCATTTGAAAAAATAAATAAACACTGGAGGGGGGGTGATCACATTTCTAGGATGTCTCGACAGGAATCAAGAAGAATCTTCGAGTTCGACTCCATTCAACCAAATGGTTTGAATGCGGAACTCGAGATCTTTGGCTTCCTATAAAATGGGACGCCCCTGGTTGACGGTCGACAGTGGTCTCTGTTATTTATCAGCACCCCTGTCTTCCCTTGACTAGGGGCCCCCCAAAAAACTACAAAACTCAAAATTACGTATTTTTGGAGGTCTCTATATATCCAAAAAATAACGTATTTTTGGAGGTCCCTATATATTTACACATCGCCTGATATTTCATGAAAACAGAATTTTGAAAATTTATTTCAACATGTGTAAACTTATATTATATAATTATAACTGTTTTATTATCTTTTTAACAAATGTTATATTCCTCCAATATTTGATATTTTATTTCAATTTATTGTGCATTTTTATTTTTATTTATATATTATACCTAGGAATAATAATCTGTAGGTATTTTTTAAAAGTATAGAATAATATCCATACAATAGCACTTTAAAACATCAAGGAATAGGAAATGATTTAGCTGCTCTTATATTGGACTATACACTATTCCGGACTAGACTCCGGCTTTTCCAACAGACCGACACAGGATAAAAGGGAAATAGGATGTGAATATGCTTGACCACTGAGGAAGGAGCAAGTCTGCGCTCCGAAACATGTTTGGGTGAACAAGCATATGAAGATTTAAAACTACACTACTGGAGCGCTCCAAGAGGAATTGAACACATTGAACTCACGATAACTGACCTAAACGGAACCCCGACAGCTGAAACTGACACTCAACAGGGACGCTGCCATAACACGTGGCACGCTGACCTCTTTGAATAAGCTGTGACCGGAGGATCTGCAATACTAAGGTCAGGCTGTTTTCACAGCAGGAGCGGGACGCCGCACCAGAGAACAGCTGAACTGTGAGTAAACTAAGCACTGAATGTGCACAGACGGAACATTCCCTATCTCTATACTTAAAACAAGTGAGACTGCATCTGAGCGTGTGGATATCTAGCAATCAACTGTTAGTAAAATTGCTACAAACACTGCCACAAGTAAATAACAAAGCTGCTACAATTGCTACAAACATTGTTGCTATTTTGCTGAGATATCCAAAGAACTCCAAACAAACAGTGCAATATATATTCTATGGGGACTAGTACATGGAACTAATTGCCACTAATCCAAGTTGTTCCTGCTTTCTATTTTAATTTTTATTTGTATATTCATTGTAATATTGCTGATATCCTTAAACTGTTACTGCTATTATTGATATTAACCATTGCTATTGCTGCTAATACTATTTCTATGGATATTTAATCATTTTTATGAACATTGTGATTTTTATATGAACATTGTGATTGCTTTATGTCTATATATTTTTTAAATAATAAATTGTCCTCCATGTACCCATAATTAGAGTGCCTGCTCACTAATACCATAATTTTAACTATTTAAAAGTGACAAGGGTGAGTCATAATTGAGCAAGAGCACCTGTTTCCAGAAAACCAGTGGAGAGCCGCCTTTTTTTGCTATTTATTATAGGATCACAAATACAATGGGAGGAGAGAGGAGGCTGTGAGCCCCACCTATAACAGGCTAGTGTGACATCGGGGGAGCAAAACCTCCATATGTGATATGCTGCAAACGGCAATCCCCAGCAAATAATGCATACAATGGAGGATGCCGGCAGTGGACAATGTTCACACACTATAGGTAGGTTTAGCGGTTGGTCCCGTGCCAACTGAGATACCTTGACGGGGTGCGCGTGAGGGTTTAGCCTTGTATTTTCATTTGCATATATTGTAGTGCACCTTTGCAGTGATTTATTCTCATAGTCTAATCAACACATTATTTCATTTTGCGTAAGATTTTTTTGTGGCACATGTGGTATGCTGCCGGCATCCTCCATTGTATGCATTATTTGCTGGGGATTGCCATTTGCAGCAGATCACATGTGGAGGTTTTGCTCCCCCAGTTGTAAATACACTATAGTATTTGGGGTTCTGAGCATTTCCTCCCATTTATGCCACTTTATTCAGTGACAGGTGAAAACTAGAAAGAAAAGAATTAAAAGTTGAAAAAGAAAAATGCTTCAAGTCTTCATAGCATCAATAAGTCTGTACAATGCCAATAAGCTAGTTCCACAAACTCTGAACAGTAAACATAAAATGTTTTACAGCAAGGGTACTAAACTAGAAGACCACATTCTGATTCTGGGCTGGGGACACCAACTGTCTGGACCACCTAGTGTCTATGATGACATTGCAACCATTACGAACTGCTACGGGGATCCAGTGTGCAAGGTACTGATGCTGCTATACAAAGTATGTGAAATGTTAACAGGATGATGTCCTTACTGTTGGTGTTTGTCTTGGACCTTAATGTGAACACAGACCCTGGTAAGTGGAACTTTACTAAAACTAGTTGAGAACCACTGTTCCTGTTCTTCAGATCTACACGTCACCCAATGCTTCTTATCTTCTACTGCACCTTTGGGTTAATTAAGGCTACTTTCAAACCAGCGTTAGGAGATATCCAGCAGGCTGTGCCAGCAACTTCTGATAAATCCTGGCATATATGTCGGGGGAGTGGCCGGATCTCTGTTGGTTCCTATTATAATCAAAGGGGTCCGGCGAGCAGTTGGCACTTAACGAATATGCAGGATCCACAAAACTCTGGCAGGCTGTTCTCGGCCTGAACAGCCTGCTGGATGTCTCTGGTGTGAAAATAGCCTAAAGAAGGGCATAAACATGAGATGGGCGTAAGATGGATAAGGTGTTGGGTATATGTTATGGTATCTTACTGATGATAACACCACAGACCTTTGTGTCTCCATGAATTATAACCATACCCTTGCTAGTTGGATCATCCCATCTGTCCTTTCCCTTATTAACCTACTGAATAGACAAAGCATGGGGCAAATGGAAGAAAGTATGATTATAGGATTAGACGTCACTTAAGAGGTGTACACATAATTGGGGAGATTTATTAAAACTATCTAAAAGAAAAACTGTCTATGTGGGCAATAGCTACCAGAGTACAGCTTTTATTTGGTATTCCTGTGTTCAGTTTTTTCTTTAAGGAATATGTTCACATGACAAATGTTGATGCTGTTGTTCACTTTGGATGTCACGGACCTGTCCATGAAACAACGACAGGACACCTGGAATAACTTCAAATGATGTCTATCCAGTGCACAAAGACGAGACATGTCCCTTCATGGCGTGGTTGTGGCTTTCCACTGCCGACCACGCAATCTGCAGTGCAGTCTCCCAATAGGGTACAGATACCAAGCAGCTGACTTTTGGTGTGGAGTCTGTGCTAAAATTCCAGTGGCATAAACCGCTGTTTGAATGTCCTCTAAGACCATTTTCATTAATCTCCTGCGGACTATCTTCTTAATTACTGTACTTCTAACTACAGTATATACGGTACATAGAATCTAGAAATGGACTATCCTGTCCTTATGTAACATGCTAATTCTGATAGAGCTAGAGGGATCTTATGAGATGTATTATTGGTATTTATAGTGTATCTTCTTACCTGTGGTCTGGACAGTGGCTCCAATAATGTCAGATGAGTCATCTGTCCTTGCAGCTCGGGGGTCCTAAACGCTAATCTGACCAAAGGCACTTGTGTAGTGTTGAGCGAACCCGAACTGCAAAGTTTGGGTCCGTACTGAACTTTACGAGTTTGGGTTCGGGTTCCGTGTTCGGGCATTTAATAAAGTTTTTGATAGGCTGCAGGGCAGTCAATCAGCAAGCTTTTAAGCTGTAGGCACATATAAGCCATCCTAGTAATGGTGCATCATGTGACCCAGCTTCTATACAAGTTGGATCACATGTAGCACCGCCCATCAGCTCTGAGTAGTGCAGGGACAGGAAGCAGGCAGCTGAAGTGAGGGAGAGTGTTCGGAATCTCATTCTGTGGGTGACCTATAGTGATTGTTTTGTGGGTGTTATACACCAGCTTTGCACCCCTGACACAGAAATATGATAATTAATCTGGCTGTTAATTCTGAGGGTGACCTATAGTGATTTTTTGTGGGTGGAATGCACCATCTTTGTACCCCTGACACAGAAATATAATAGTTAATCTGTCTGTTAGTTCGGTGGGTGACATATACCCATTTAGGGTTATTCTGCACTGCCCATTTTTTGTTTGAGGTACACCTGCACTACATCCGTGACAGGGAGATTAATATAGTTTATTCATCTGTTAGATCAGTGGTTTACATATACCCATTTTTGGTGTGAGATGCACGTGCACTGCATATGTGAGAGGGAAATTTATATAGCTAATCCATCAGTTATATCAGGGGTTGACATATACCCATTTTTTGTGTGAATTAAACCCTCACTGCATCTGTGACAGGAAAATTTATATAGTTAAGCTGTCTGTTAGTTTGGTGGGTAACAGATACCCATTTGTGGTGTAAAGTATACCTGCACTGCATATGTGCCAGGTAAATTAATATACAGTAGTTATTATGTCAGTTAGTTCAATGTGTGACCTCAAAGGATGAGGAGAGCATCAAATAAGAATACTGGTGTACAAATGTTGAGGCCAGGTAGAGGTGGTAGTAGATTGGGTGGCTGACAGTGCCTCCAGTTCCTTCACATTGTCTCCCACCTGGTCCCCTGCTGAAATTGCAGAGTTGGCACTGCAGCCCATGGGCATCTGTCTTTCACCTCATCCCCTTTCAAATCAGCCAAGCAGTCTGAGCCCCAAGTCATGCAGCAGTCTCTTATGCTTTTTGATGAATCTGCTGGCAGGGTTTACGTGGGCCATCCACCTAGCCCTGCCCCAGAAGTCGAAGAGATTGAGTGCACTGATGCCCAACCACTTATGTTTCAGAATGTGGACATGGGAGGACAACCACAGCATGTCTCTGATGACGAAACACAAGTGCCAACTGCTTCAGTTTTCTGCAATGTGCAGACCGGCAAGGAGGATAGGGGTAAAAAGTGGGTGGAAGATGATGTGGAGGATGATGAGGTTCTAGACCCCACATGGAATCAAGGTCATGCGAGTGACATGTGCAGTTTGGAGGAAGAGGTGGTTGTCACACAGCGACACCTGCACAGTAAAAGAGGAAGCAGGATGCAAAATCAGTGGCCGTCCCCTAGCCAGTACGCCTGCTACTGCCCACCGCACCCAGGGAGTAAGAACACCAAAGCCAGCTCCAAGGAGTTCCCTGGAGTGGCAATTCTTCAGAGAATGTGCTAACGACAAGATGTGAGTGGTTTGCACGCTGTGCAATCGGAGCCTAAAATGAGGCATTCATCTTCTAAACTTGAGCACAACCTGCATGACCAGGCCTCTAAAGGCAAAGCACGAGCGGCAGTGAAGTACACACCTCAAAAACCACAAAAGATTTCAGGCAGCAAAACCACCACCTCCACCACCGTCACAGTCACCAAGCCCCTACACACTGTCCCATGGAAGTGTTCAGCTGTCCATCTCTCAAACACTGGAGAGAAAGAGGAAGTACCCCCTACTCACCAGCGATTCCTGGCCCTTCATGCCAGCATTTCAAAACTCCTGGCCTTTGAAATTCATTACGTCTGTCATTACGTCTGGTGGAGACGGAGACTTTTTAAAACCTTACCAACTGCCACTACTTTTGAAGGCGAGCCATCGGTGCCCTGCACAACCAAGTGGCAGACAAAATCAGTTGTGTACTGTGCAACACCATCTGTGGCAAGGTCTACCTAACTACGGATACGTGAACCAGTAAGCACGGTCAGGGCCATTATATCTCCCTAACAGCAGACTGGCTAAATGCAGTGGCGGCTGGGACTGAGGCGAATAGCAGTTTGGCACATGTTCTTCTGCCACCGAGGATTGCAAGACGTTTCTCTTTGCCTACTGTTGCCTCCTCCTTCTACTGCGCTTCCTCCTCTACCGCCTTCTCATCTGGTCAGCGAAACACCTTCACCACCAACTCCCAGGGGGAAACGACAGCAGGCTGTTTTGAAACGTATCTGTTTGGGTGAAAAGCCCCACACTGCGCAGAAGCTGTGGATAGGCATGGAACAACAGATTGATGAATGGTTGGTGCCACTGACCCTCAAGCCCAGCCTGCTGGTGTGCGATAATGGGCAAAATCTCATAGTAGCTCTGGGCCTAGCCGGTTTGATGCACATCCCTTGCCTGGCGCATGTGCTGAATTTGGTGGTGCAGAGGTTCACTGAAAAATTACCCTAATATGTAAGAGCTTCTGCAGAAAGTATGGGCCGTATGTCCGCGCTTTCGGCGTTCTCACCCTGCTGCTGCTCGCCCTGTCTGTGCTGCAGGATAACTTCAGCCTTCCCACTCACCACCTCATATGCTGCGACGTGCCCACAAGGTGGAACTCCACCTTGCACATGCTGGAGAGACTGTGCAAGCAGCAGCAAGTGATAGTGGAGTTTCAGCTGCAGCATGCATGGGTGAGTCACTCTGCGGAACAGCACCACTTCACCACCAACGAGTGGGCCTCCATGCGGGACGTGTGTGCCGTGTTACGCTGTTTTCGAGTACTCCACCAACATGGCCAGTGCCGATGATGCAGTCCTCAGTGTTACTATCCCACTTCTATGTCTCCTTGAAAATACTCTTAGGGCGATGATGGAAGAGGATGTGGCATAGAAGGAAGAGGAGGAGGGATCAATTTGCACGATTATCAGGCCAGTCATTTGCAAGTGGCTCAGAGGTTAGGTTCCTGCACCAACAGAGGCCATGTACACAATTGTCCAGCTACAGCACAGTTCTGGAGGATGAGGAGGAGGAGGAACCGTGTTCACGGCAGGGTGGCATTCAAAGCAGCTCATGGGCATCACTGGAGCGTGGTTGGGGGGATACAGAGGACACAGAGGACAGCTTGTCATTTCCTCTGTGCAGCCTGGCACACATGAGCGACTACATGCTGCAGTGCCTGCACAACGACTGCTAAGTTGCCCACATTCTAACCAGTGCTGATTACTGGGTGGCCACCCTGCTGAATCCCCCCTACAAGGACAATGTGCCGTTCTTAAATCCGTCACTGGAGCGTGATCGAAAGATGCGCGAGTACAAACACATGCTGGTAGAGGCACTGCTGATGGCATTCCCACTTGACAGCGGGGCTCAGTGGAAGCACAAGGCAAAGACAGAGGAGGAGGAGGAGGAGAAGGAGGCAGAAGTTGACAACGCAGCTTAGGCACCGCCAGCACCTTAGAAGGGAGAGTTAGCATGGCCGAAATGTGGAAAAGCTTTGTCAGCACGCCACAACAACCAAAACCACCAGCTGATATGGAAAGTCCTAGCAGGAGGCAGCATGTCAGCAACATGGTGGAACAGTACGTGTGCACACGCCTACACGTACTGACTGATGAGTCTGTTCCTTTTCAACTTCTGGGTCTCCAAATTGGTCACATGGCCTGAGCTTGCCCTTTAAAATCACAGACAAACACAGCCGCCTGTCCACAGCCAACGTGGACAAGCTCACATTCATTAAAATTAACCAGGCCTGGATCCCACAAGACTTGTCAGTACCTTGTTCTGAATAGACAAGTATATCGGCCGCACCCAGCCATTGTTATACTCCAGCACACTTTCTCTTTGCATTCTCTTTTCCATTTCCCAATGTTTTGGTGCCTTCCCAAATTTATAACAAATAAATAAATAAAGGGAAAAAAAATTGTCTTGGCTATCTCCTCCTCCGCTGCCGCTTAAGTCTACACCGCCACGTCCACCGCCTCCTCAACCCCCTACTCCACTTTGACCTCTGCCTCCTAGTTCAAGATTATTTTTTTATATTCTGTGTTATTTTAAGTAATTTCCCTATCCATATTTGTTTGCAGGGCAATTGTCTTGCTTTTACCCCTATTTTGCCTCCTTTTGCAGCCCTCTAGCTCTTACTATGACTATTTTACAGCCATTTTAGTGCACCAAAGTTCGGGTCTCCATTGACTTTAATGGGGTTCGGGTCCAGAACCCGAACTTTGACTCGAAGTTCGGCCGAACCTGGCGAACCTGAACATTTAGGGGTCTCCTCATCCCTACACTTGTTTCTCTTCATTTTTGTGTGTGTTTTTCTGTGAATATACCAATTTCCTCCTCTAAGAGTTATAAGTTCAATGAGGGCAAACCCCTACAAAACAGCAGCTTATATTTCTTTCTTACACCATTCACGTCATTGAATTTACTGCAAACTATTTAAATCATATTTTCGTGCATACTAATGTAATTATTGTTGCTCTGCTGCCCTCTATGTAACCACTTTTAGACACTGAGTGAAAAAAGACCTTGGATGATGTCACTTCCTGTTGGCTAGACAAATGAGACCAGAGTCTAGAAGTAGAAAAGTGTGTAGCTCAGCTCTTCAAGCAAGAGGAACTTTTAGTTGTGCTTCTGATTCTGAGAGGGTGTTGGATTTCTCAATTGAGCACAGAATGCACACACAGTGATAAAGACTGGTTCCTAAGTAGTCAATGCCTAGGCCCGAGTGATATGGCATTCTGAAGAAGTATCACAGCAGGAAGGACCCCCTCTGGAAAGAGGTTACAAGTCTGACGCCATGAAGTTAAGTACTGTGTGGACTGTAATTGTGCACTAGCTGATATTACTGAGTGCCTTCATTGTGGAGAAGATATGTTCAATAAAGACTGCAACTGTTAACACCATTTATGGTGAGCTACAAGTATGCAAGTAATCCTATGTATCTCACCTGTGTAAAGGGACTATACTAAGACATCTGTACCAAATCTAGTTGCTGTATAAATTCTTCAGTAAAGCCTTCTGTTCTGCTATACACCGATATGGCCTCTAGTTCACTACCAACATACCTTTGTGATGTCCTTTGGTGGAAGGTAGAGGACACTACCACTGCACCCTAATGCTCGGATTAACCAAAACAAGCCGATCTGACTTTGGAACCTTGTGTCTTTTATAACCTCAAACTCAGCATGGGTGAAGCCTAAATCATCATGTTCATGTTGTCAATTATATACTAGTTCATATATCTACCCACACCCTGCTGCCTCCTTCTTAGAAAAATTTCCCACATGTATCCCTTCATAATTCTTAGCACTATTAAAATGGTAGCAAATGTCCTCATCATATCATGTCTAGACTACTGCAACTCTTTCTCCTGTCCTACCATTAAACCAGAGAACTAATAAAAGCATGGTTGCACAACATTTCACATGCAAACAATAGAACTGAGAAATGGGTATAATTCTAAATTAAAGTGGTATTATACCTACTATAAATGAAAAAATAGAAGCCCTTTGCGCGTATTTTTTATTAAACCTGTGTCGGGCCCATCTACCGGCATCAAGGTGGCTTCCGCAGATGGGTACCTAACACTAACAGAACTGCCTCTCTTGGACTTACCTAAGCCTACAATATTGAGGGCAGTGTAGGAACCCGCTACATATGGGCCCGGCACACGTTTGATCAAAAATGTGTGCAAAGAGCTTTTATTTTTTCATTTATAGTAGGTATAATACCACTTTAATTTAGAATGATCCCCATTTCTCAGTTCTATTGTTTCCACGTGAGATGTTGTGCAGCCATGTTTTTATTAGTTCTCTGTATGCTTGCTTTATGGATATGCACCTGTGACCATAAATTTGCTAGTCTAACTTTTCTTGTACTACGATTAAACCAGTTAGCACATCTCCAATCCATTTTAACTTATGCAACACGACTCTTCCACCTCTCCCTCCTCTTCTTCTGCCATTTTTTCTGACTGCCAATCCCTCAAAATGTCAACATTACCTACAAAACTTTTCAAAAAAATTGTTTCTTCATACATTTCTTCACTAATCTTTTACCACCAAGAGTTCCATTGGCATAAACATGTAAAGGGCACTGATCAAGGAACATTGGTCATAAGATCAGAGAGGTCTTGGCAGCAAAGACCTATGAAGAACCCATAGTCTGAGAAGGGGCTATAAACTCTGCAAAACCCAATAAATTCACTCGATGAGAGTGGCACCTCACCTAGACATTTAATATGTTTTGTTAGGTTTAATAAAAACTTACAGAATCCCTTAACAACCCCTTCCAGGATTCATTTTATCCCGTCAAGTAACTGTCTTCCCTTGAATATAATTGACTCAAAGAAACTGCTCGTAAAAGGTCACATCAATGATAAATAGATCATGAGATGCCGTTATTGCACCACTGAGAAATAAAAGAATCAGATTTTCAGTGCAATTACCTGTTAAAGCATATACCATGGTGATGAATTCCCACCCAATGAAAGCAATTTTTTGGGGTAGGCAATGGTAAAATTATTTTCTAATTGTAAAAAGTTAACCCTTTTGTCAGTGACTGGAATCTTGATATCCCCTTGAATTCCCAGGTCTTTCCCTCCAGTTCCTTAAATTGCCTTTCCATCATACTTTGGTCTGTGATCTGGTTCAGAGAAGTGTTACCCACAGATGCATCCAGCTTCTCCTTCGTTGTGTATCTGTGCATATTGATCTTGGATCGTAGATTCTTCATAGTTTCTCCAGTATAGAGTCCCTCATTGGGGAACCTTACTCACTATATCATGTGCTGGATCGTCATGATATAAAGATTCAGACTTGGAGCAGGTTCTTCTTGCTCAAATATATTCTGATTCTTTATATCATGAATGTACAGTAATTGATTGGGTACAACTCTGGTTTAATCAAAAGAGCAAAGTGCATAGCCGATTCAAAAACTAGCAAAAAATATTTATTTAATGGTAAGAAATCTCAATTTAGTAACATTGTCAGTATTATAATGTTTACCTACTGTATTTTGTATCAGGAACATTGACTTTATACAAGAGAGATGCCACTTTGTTGCCAGGAAAGGTTTATCATTTTCATCTTGTCTCTTCACTTGCATAATAATAACAATAAAAACATACGTGGCTATGTTATAAAGGCAATGACCAGTGCAGTTCAACCAGATGTAACCTTTACAGATGCATGAATAAAGGGGTATTCCGGATATATAAAATTATCCCCTATCCACAGGGGTTCCAGCTATCTCCAGAACTCCCATCTGTGTGTTTTCCACATTCATATGTCTGTTCTGCAAAATGATTTGACATGTCCGATATCCCAAACTTATACTGTACAAAATGCGGACCATGGACGTCAAGGTGTCTGCAAAATAAAAATAAAAAAAATGCATGCACCACCGACGTCATCTGCTATTTGCGGGTTGTAAAACGTGTGCATGAAGCCTTAGTCTCATAGGAGATGAGCTGTGTCCTGTGGGAGTTTTATGAACAGCACTTTACTATATCATGTACACCACATTGGAGGATGTAGATTAAAAGCCACAGTGATTTTTTTGTCCTGTTGTGTGTAGAGTGAGTGGACTGTGATTGTTTTGCATTTCTTATTTTTACAAGGGAATGTGCCAGTCTCCGATGGTCAAGATAGGTCACTTATGACCAGAAGATTCCTTAAACGTGCTGTACAGTGATTTGTATTAATGACCTACTCTCAGGATAGGTAGAAAGATGGAGGGCCACATATGTTTCTTTTTGCCAATAGTTGATGCTTTTACCGTACTATATCTGTAGAACCTGTGTGGTGTTCACGTTTTTTCACAGATAATTTGATTTCCCCTTGCGCTAATATCATGCTAGATTGCGCAATATGTCCGCAGTGTTAAGTTGGGGCTTTAATCCATAAAGTGCTCTGCACACTGTTCTTATTTGGCAGTGTTGCGAGCGCTTCTAATTGGTAGCTCTGTCGGTTCCCCATGCATACGTCAGCCTGGTGCGTCATGAGGGAGTGGCCTTGCGACGTTGGCCGGCCGCCCCTTGATGACGCGCTTGGACTTACGCTGACTGTGTATCTGGATGCTGCTTGACATATGCGCACGGCGATTCCTTGCGCATGTCGCTCTGTGATGACGTCTGCGGACATGCGTATCACCGAACACGAGACGCTAGATCTACCATGGGTGTCTGTGCAACGTGGCCCCACACAGGTACGATTGTTACAATCTGCATCAGCTGTTTAACATGCCCTAATATGTTGGTGTTCCCATGTTTATTATGTAGGTGTGACCTATATACATCATTTTCTATTGGTTGTTCAGCGGTGTGGGTGGTCTCATTATATGTGATTTATAGGCTGTGATTTTAATTGTTAAATATGCTTGACAAAGGCTACCCTTAGCCGAAACGTTGCTGCAATTTTTTATGCCTTGCTGTGAGGTGTCTTTCTAAATAAAGAAGAATTTTGGTGATATGCTGCTGTGGCCCTCCATCTTTCTACATATGCCTTTGGATCGCGTTGGATCTGTGATCCCCTGCCCAGCTGCTGCATGACCACCATCCTCGCTCTCTACAAGCCGCTTGTGTTGCTGCTCCTGAACAAATCTACCTCCCTACTCTCAGGATAGGTCATTAATATCTGATCAGTGGGGGTCCCACAATTGGCACCCCCACTTTTCAGCTGTTTAAAGAGGAGGCGGTGCTCCATGTAAGCACCACATCCTGTTCACTACACAGCACTTTGTCTTGTAAGTGCAGTGTAATGACAAGTACTCGCTCCATCACACTGTACCGCTGGTCCACCGGAGACGACACGTAGTATAAAGATTAAGATGCAGCGCTCACATAAGGCTGATCGGCGGGGGTGCCGGTTGTTGGACCCCTGCCAATCTGATATTGATGACCTAACCTGACTATAGGCCATAAATATAAATCACTGCACAAACCCTTTACATTTTTTAATTGTTTTAATCTAATACCTGGATATTTTACCCAATACATGGACACACTATCCCCCTTCCCCATTAGACTGACTTCAGATTTCCTAAATCTTCTCAGGATAGGTCATCGATATCTGCTTGGTGCAGGTCGGACACCTGGCAACCCCAACAATCAGCTGTTTTGATCTGCTATGGTGCCAGAAGCTATACAGCAGATGGAGCTGGAGGAAAACGACTCCATACATCGTGTAGTGGCTATGTTGGGGTACTGCATTTCAGCTCCCATTCAGGTGCATGGGAGCTGAGCTTCAGGGGTCCAGTGTCACAAACTACATAGTATACAGAGCCTTCTGCTTCCACTCCATACGCTGTTTGTTTTTCGTATCATTGCAGCCTGAAACAAATGATCGGTGGGACAGCCAGGTGGCGGAGCCTCTATGATCTGATACTGATGACCTATTCTGAGAAGAGATCATCAACATCTGTAGCCTGGAAAACCCTGTCAATGATTTCTGGCCTCAGGTACAAATGTCTGCCTCTATCAGCCAATGAAAGTATCACAGCTACAAAACTTTTGTCCATTTTAACACAAAAGTATTTAACATCACACCCACTATGAGCAGAATCCACATTATCTATAACATACACTCATTGACAAAAATAAAATGGAAAAATGCAGCAAGAAGAAGTTGTTGGAATCAAATGAAACTTTCTATGTGTGAATGTAATGACGATGAGTACAATATTAGAACAAAAGGAGGTTTATTATGGAGAAACTGTACAATTAAAAGGATGCTCTAGGACCTTGTTGGGCCTCCTCTAGACTGGACAGAGGATGAGATATAGTTGGGCATGGAGGAAAACAAGTTCCATAAAGTATACAGTGGCATATTTGCCTATAGAATTTGGAGCTGGGCCTGTAGATCCTGCATACTCATAGGTTGCTAAAGCTGGAGTCCCAGCTGGTCCCACAAATGCTTGATTGGAGATAAATCTGGAGACTGGGCAAGAAAGTGTCTCCAGATTTGGGCAATCTGGCAGAGACATTCCTGGAAAGCCCATGCTGTGTGTGGGTGAGCATTATCCTGTTGAAAAATGCCAGTTGGAAGCTCTGCCCTGAGAGAATACACATGTGGCCACAGGATGTCCTACATACATCGCTGAGCTGTTAGTGTCCCTCATATCACTACTAGGGTTGACTGAATATATGCAATGGCTCCCCAGATCATCAAACTAGTAGTTGATGCAGCATTACTGTTTTGATTTTCAATTTGTCATAATAGAAAAAAGAAATAAAATAAGAAATAAAACATACCGTTTTGCGTCATCCTGTTAGTCAATGTGTAGGGTTTAGTGAACACCTGGAAGTCCTGGTTCGCTGGGTTTGGCCGAACTTCGCCGCAAAGTTCGGGTTCGGGCAACTTGGCAGTCTTTGTTTAGGCACTGCAGCATGTAGTCGCTCATGTGTGCCAGGATGCTCAGAGGCAATGACAAGCTGTCCTCTGTGGGAGGTGTATCATCTGTGTCCTCTGTATCCTCCCAGCCACGCTCCAGTGATGCCCATGAGCTGCTTTGGGCACCACCCTGCTGTGAACACAGTTCCTCCTCATCATCATCCTCCTCATCCTCCAGAACTGTGCCCTGGCTGGACAATTGTGTACATGGCCTCTGTTGGTGCAGGAATCCAACCTCCGAGCCACTTGTGAATGAATGGCCTGATAACCATGGAGATAATCCCTCTTCCTCCTTCTCCTCTTCCCCCTGTGCCACATCCTCTTCCATCATCGCTCAAAGCGTTTTTTCAAGGAGACATAGAAGTGGGATAGTAACGCTGAGGACTGCATTATCAGCACTGGCCATGTTGGTGGAGTACTTGAAACAGCGCAACACGGCACACACATCCCTCATGGATGCCTACTCGTTGGTGGTGAAGTGGTGCTGTTCAACAGAGCGACTCACCTGTAAGTACTGCAGCTGAAACTCCACTATCGCTTGCTGCTGCTCTTACAGTCTCTCCAGCATGTGCAAGGTGGAGTTCCACCTTGTGGGCACGTCGCAGCATATGAGGCGGTGAGTGTGAAAGCTGAAGTTACCCTGCAGCGCAGACAGGGCGAGCAGCAGCAGGGAGAGAATGCCGAAAGCGCTCACAGAGGGCCTGCACTTTCTGCAGAAGCTCTAACATATTGGGGAAATTTTTCAGGAATCTCTGCACCACCAAATTCAGCACATGCGCCAGGCAAGGGATGTGCATCAAACCGGCTAGGCCCAGAGCTGCTACGAGATTTCGCTCATTATCGCACACCACCAGGCCGGGCTTGAGGCTCACTGGCACCAACCACTCATCGGTCTGTTGTTCAAGGCCCGTCCACAGCTCCTGCACGGTGTGTTTTTTTCCCCCCAAAACAGATAAGTTTTGAAACAGCCTGCTGTCATTTCTCCCTGGCTGTGCTGAAGTTGGTGGAGAAGGTGTTACGCTGACCAGATGAGAAGTCTGTAGAGGAGGAAGCGCAGTAGGAGGAGGAGGCAACAGGAGGCAAAGAGAAACGTCTTGCAATCCTTGGTGGTGGAAGAACATGCGCCAAACTGCTATCCGCCTCACGCCCAGCCACCACTGCATTTAGCCAGTGTGCTGTTAGGGAGATATAACGTCCCTGCCCATGCTTACTGGTCCGAGTATCAGTGGTTATGTGGACCTTGCCACAGATGGCGTTGCGCAGTGCACACATAATTTTGTCCGCCACTTGGTTGTGCAGGGCGGGGATGGCTCACCTGGAAAAGTAGTGGCGGCTGGGAACCACATACTGTGCGGCAGCCACCGCCATAAGTTTTTTTAAAATAATCTTGATTAACAATCTTTGTGGCACTCTGAATTGCTGTATATAGGGTTCCCACCCCAGATACTTGTAGTTTAAGTCCACAGCAGATTTATGTGTTAAAGTTTTCGGCTCGCAGGCCTTCATCAAACACTGTGCCTTAGTTGGGATAGTGATATGAAGAATAAAGGTACACCAGTGGTATGGGTGCCAACAAGCACCATCACCCTTACCCACATTGTGCTTGTTGGCACCCCTTCCAGTGGTGTACCTTTATTCTTCATATCACTATCCCAACTGTGGCACAGTGTCTAATGAAGGCCTGCGAGCTGAAAACTTTAACACATAAATTGCAGCTTGACAGATTTTTCTGAAATAAAGAGAAATACACATTTATCAAGATATAAATCTGCTCTGGTCTTTTACTATAAGTTTTTTTAATAGTTTTCGTCTCTACCAGACAGAATGAAAACATTTCAATGGCCAGCAATTTTGAAATGCTGGCATTCAGCGCCAGGGATCGTGGGTGGGTAGGGGGGTACTTCCTCTTTCTCTCCAGTGTTTGGGAGATGGACAGCTGAACGCTTCCCTTTGACATTGTGGAGATGCTTGGTGACAGTGACAGACGTGGTGGCGTTGCTGTCACATCCTCTGTTTGCACGGTGGCAGGTGCCACTGTCACTCCAGAGGGGGAGGAAGAGGCCGAGACTTCAGCAGAAGAGGGACCAGGGAACTCCTTTAAGCTGGCTTTGATGTGCTCAGTCCCTGGGTGTGGTGGGCAGCAGCAGGCATACTGGCTAGGGGATAGCCACTCTACTTTTTCACCCTGCTCCCTCTTTTGCTGTGTGGCTGGTGCTGTGTGACCACCACCTCTTCCTCTGAACTGCACACGGCACTCGCATGATCTTGGATCCATGTGGGGTCTAGGACCTCATCATTCTCCACATCATCTTTAACCCACTCTTTACCCCTGCCCTTCTTGCCAGTCTGCACACTGCAGAAAGCCACCGCAGTTGGCACCTGTGCTTCGTCATCATCAGATATGTGCTGTGGTTGTCCTCCCATGTCCACATCCTGAAACATAAGTAGTTGGGCATCAGTGCACTCAATCTCTTCCACTTCTGGGGCAGGGCTATGTGGACGGCTCTCAGAAACCCTGCCAGCAGAGTCATCAAAAAGCATAAGAGACTGCTGCATGACTTGGGGCTCAGACTGCTTGGCTGATTTGCAAGGGGGTGAGGTGAAAGACAGATGTCCATGTGCTGCAGGTGCCAATTCTGCGTTTTCAGCAGGGGGCCGGGTGGGAGACAATGTGAAGGAATTGGAGGCACGGTCAGCCATCCAATCTACTACCGCCTCTACTTGTTCTGGCCTCACCATTCGTACACCGGTATTCGGGCCTGCAAAATAATGCTAAACGTTCTGTCGCCTACGTGCACCTGAGAAAGGTGTTTCATTTGGGCGTGTAGCTGGCACAGATTGACTACGTCCACTGCCTGCAACAGGAGCTCCACCAGCAGCACCACAACCAGGGCCACGTCCCTTATTTGATGCTCTCCTCATTCTTTGAGGTCACCCACCGAACTAACAGACAGATTACGGTAACTATATTATTTTACCTGTCACGTATGCAGTGCAGGTGTACTTCACGCAATAAATGGGTATATGACGTGCACCTAACTAACAAACAGATTAACTATTATATTTGTGTCAGGGGTAAAATGTACAATGTTGCATTGCACCCACACAAAAAAAAAAATCACTGTAGGTCACCCACAGAATTAACAGTCAGATTTATGATTAGCTTTCTGTGTCAGGAGTGCAAAGACAGTGTATTGCGCCCACAAAAAATTGCACTAACACTGTCCCTCACTTCAGCTGTCTCCTTTCTGTCCCTTCACTACTGAGAGCTGATGGGCGGTGCTACACGTGATCCAGCTTATATAGAGGCTGGGTCACATGATGCACCGGCCAATCACAGCCATGCCATTACTAGGCATGGCTGTGATGGCTTCTAAGGGCACACAGCTTAAAAGCTTATTGATTGACTGCCCTGCAGCCTTTCAACAAGCTTTATTAAATGTCCAAACACTGAACTCGAACCCAAACTTTTCCGGCAAAGTTCGGGTTCGGATCTGGGTACCAAAAATCGCAAAGTTTGGTACGGACCCGAACTTTATAGTTCGGGTTCGCTAAACACTATCAATGTGTAAAGGGCCACTCCCATCAAAAATTTGTAGCACATATTAACAGCCTTCACATGAATATTCTATATCACTTTTTTATGAAGGTGGATGATTTTTGGGATATAATTTTATGAAGTCACTTCATGTACTCTACCTCCTGTTCTGGCTCTGTAAATTCCTCTTTGTTTGGATTTTCAACAGCCTCGCTTGACTTTCTTAGTCAGACCATTCACTCCGACCAGAGAGGGAAGAGGAATGAGTGACTCAATTAGAGTCTCACACATTACAGTGATAAGTGATAATGCTCTTCTGTAGATATCTTCTCCTGGCCTATCAACAGAACACTAAAGCTGTCATACTGTTATCCTAATTCTACTAATATATTATTTTACCAACAGAAAACATCTTCCACTCACATCAGCAGTAAACTAAACAATGAGTTCCCTATCCCTATAGTAGTTTTATCTTTCTGTGCTGACTGCTATTGAAAAACAAAATTTTGCACTAATTTTTCAATAGTATATGTCACGTGCTGGAGGCCCAAGGCAAACCTCTGGGATGCCAGGGAAACAGGAAACGGAAATACAGACCAGTAGCAACAAATAGCAAGAGCTGCTTTAAGGCATACAGACATACGCACAGTCGCTTAACCCCTTCAGGACACAGGCATTTTTCACCTGCAGGACACAGCCTAATTTTGCAAATCTGACAAGTGTCATTTTTTGTGGTAATAACTTTAAAATGCTTTTACTTTACTACCAGGCCATTTTCTTGTCACATATTGTACTTCATGACAGTGGAAAAATATTTTGTTTTTATTTGTAAAAAAAATACCACATTTAACAAAAATTTAGAAAAATTAGCAAATTTGCTAATTTCAATTTATCTACTTTTATAATAGATAGTAAAACCTACATAAATTGTTATTACTTTTCATTCCCCATATGTCTACTTCATGTTTGGATGATTTTGAAAATGACATTTAAATTTTTGGGACGTTAACCCTTTAGGTGTTTCACAAGAATTGAAGGAAAATGTAGAGGACATTTCAGAATTTCACTTTTTGGCAGATTTTCCATTTTAATCCATTATTTTCCGCTAACAAAGCAACGGTTAACACCCAAACAAAACTCAATATTTATTACCCTGATTCTGTAAACACCCCATATGTGGTTGTAAACTGCTGTACGGGGACACGACAGGGCACAGTAGGAAAGGAACGCCATATGGTTTTTGGAAGGCAGATTTCACTGGGATAATTTTAAGTTGCCATGTCTCATTTGAAGCACCCCTGATGCACCCCTAGAGTAGAAACGCCACAAAAATGACCTCATTTTGGAAACTACGGGATAAGGTGGCAGTTTTGTTGTTACTATTTTAGGGTACATATGATTTTTGGTTGCTCTATATTACACTTTTTGTGTGGCAAGGTAACAAAAAATAGCTGTTTTAGCACTGTTTTTATTTTTTGCTATTTACAATGTTCATCTGACAGGTTAGCTCATGTGGTATTTTTATAGAGCAGGTTGTTACAGACACAACAATACCAAATATTACTTTTTTGGGTTGTTTGTTTCAGTTTTGCATAATAAAGCATTTTAAAATATATATATTTTTTAGTGTCTCCATATTCTGAAAGCCATATTTTTTTTTATTTTTTTTTAGGCAATTGTCTTATGTAGGGCTTCATTTTTTTCGGCATGAGATAACTGTTTGATTGATACTATTTTAGGGTGTATATGACTTTTTGATCGCTTGGTATTACACTTTTTGTGATGTAAGGTGACCAAAAAAATAGCTTTTTCTGACACACTTTAAAAAAAAAAAATTATGGTGTTCATCTGAGGGGTTAGGTCATGTGATATTTTTATACAGCAGGTTGCGATACCTAATATGTATACTTGTTTTTATTTATTTAAGTTTTACACAATAACATTTATACCACAATAGCATTTTTGAAATGTCTTTTTTTACACTGTTGTTATTTTAGCTTTTTTACGGTGTTCACCTGAGGGGTTAGGTCATGAAATATTTTTATAGAGCCGGTCGATACGGACGCAGCAATATCTAATATATCTACTTTTCTTATTTTCCTTTTTTTTTTTTACTTTTTTGGGGGAAAAGGACGCTTTATTTTTATTTATTTTTACTTGAAACTTTAATTGTTTTATAAAAAAAAAAACTTTCACCTTTTTTTACTTTTTATATTTGTCCCACTGTGGGACTTCACGTTTTCAGGGTTTGATCCCTGTTTCAGTTCAGTACAATACATTATGTATTGTACTGAATTGAACTGTCAGCGTCTTACACAGTAAGACGCTGACAGTTTCCTAGGAGACTCAGTCTTCAGGATGAATCTCCTGGGCTTCCGTAGCTGGCAGGCTCCGATGCTTATGTAAGGCATCAGGGCTGCCATGGCAGCCATCGTCCCCCTTCCAGCGCAGAGCGGAGGACCGATGGAGTCAGAGGGAGCCCCCTCCCTCTGTAAACCCTGCACGTGCCGCGATTGGCTATGACCTCAGCATGTGAGAGGGTTAATCCGCCGGCATCACAGCATACAGTGATGCCATCAGATGCAGCAGGGGCCCAGGTATCAGTAACAGCCGGGCCCATGCTGCAGATCGGGCGGGGGGCAGCTCCTGTACCCACCCGATCCCATCATGTACCGTATTTTTCGCCCCATAAGACGCACTTTTTCTTCCCCCAAAATGGGGGAGAAATGCCCCTGCGTCTTATGGGGCGAATGCTGCCACTTTTACATCGCAAGCTGCGATGTATGAGCAGAGCGGGGACTCGGGGAGGGACTGGGAGGAGCTGGGGGCCGGCAATAGCGGCGGGGCGGTGCAGTCAGTGTAGTATAGCACCGCCCCGCCGCTCCGGTATGCTAATATAAGATCTCATATTGTAGTAATAGTTATTAAACTTGCCCCCCAACTGCTATTACTACCTTACCTCCTAATCGCTGCTGTAGAATTCAGGCCAGGCGGGCGGGTGGCAGCGTAACTCGTGTCACGTGCCTGCGCCGCCTACTCTATGAATGAAGTAGGCGGCGCAGGCAAGTGACGTCAGTGAGACTCGCCGGCCGGCCGTCCTGCCTGCCTAATTTCTACAGCAGCGATTAGGATGAAAGGTAGTAATAGGAGTTGGGGGGCATGTTTAATATCTATTAATGCAATATGACAACTTATATTTTGTGCTGGCGGCGGCGGCGGCGGGCGGGCGGGAGGAGGGGGTAGGTTGGGGTTGGTTCGGATTGCGATCTGTGGATGGCACTGTTACAGGGGGGGGGGGGAATCTGTGAATGGCACTGTTATGGGCTGGGGGGGTCTGTGCATGGCACTGTTATGGGCTGGGGGGTCTGTGGATGGCACATATATAACAGTGCCATCCACAGATCCCCCCTGTAACAGTGCCATCCACAGATCCCCCTGTAACAGTGCCATCCACAGATCCCCCCTGTAACAGTGCCATCCACAGATCCCCCCTGTAACAGTGTCCGTCATCCACAGATCCCCCCCATAACAGTGTCCGTCATCCACAGATCCCCCATAACAGTGTCCGTCATCCACAGATCCCCCATAACAGTGTCCGTCATCCACAGATCCCCCCCATAACAGTGTCCGTCATCCACAGATCCCCCATAACAGTGTCAGTCATCCACAGATCCCCCCCATTACAGTGTCAGTCATCCACAGATCCCCAGTAATAGTGCCATCCACAGACCACCATTAGTTCCAAACCCACCAAACACCTTTTGGCTAAAAATATTTTTTTTTCTTATTTTCCTCCCCAAAAACCTAGGTGCGTCTTATGGGCCGGTGCGTCTTATAGGGCGAAAAATACGGTACATGCAAGTGGGAATATGGTAAGGAACCACATTTCCCCACATACATGTATGTGATTTTGCGGGAAGGGGTTAACTGGCAATACTCTGGAGGGGCGTGACTAAGGGTGGGTTCACACTAGCGTTAGGGATTCCGTTATGGCTTTCCGTTATAACATAGTTATAGCAAAAAATAAAGGAATGCCCAGACAGAATGCAAAACAGAAGCCTTTAAAAGGCATTCAGTTTGCTTTCCGTCCTAATAGAAGTCTATGGGAAAGCATAACGGATCCGTCTGGGTCCCGTTATGCAAGACGGAAAACAAAGTTTTGCATAATGGGACCCAGACGGATATGTTTTGATTCCCATAGACTTCTATTAGGACGGAAAGCATACGGAATGCCTTTTAAAGGCTTCCGTTTTGCATTCCATCATAATACAAGTCTATGGGCAGAAGACCGGATCCCTCCTTCCATCTTATGGATTCCGTTATAACGGAAAGCCATAACGAAATCCCTAACGCTAGTGTGAACCTACCCTAATAGGGCGTGTCAAATTTTTTGACTTTGTTTTTCAAAAAATGAGGGTAGTCAAAAAGTTGTGTTTTGGTTAGCAATTCACAATAATATTTACAAGAAATGGCAATTACATTGTTTTGCTTGGTAAATAGCTACTTCAATTTTGTGATATTTTGATGTTTTATGTAAAATTCGAAGCAAACTGTCTTCTTTCAAAAAGTGCCTTCTTCTCATTATTTCTGTCTGTACTTCTGCTCTAAGGTTAAGAATATACTTATATTATACTATAAAATATGTAAAAAAAATGTTATGCCATTCGTAAAAGTTTTTAAACTAGCAATACTCATTTGCAGCAGAGTGTCTTTTTAATAATATTTACTGTCATACTTTTATCAATTTTTATCATAGTATCATACAAATAGTAACATTTTCTTGTCTTTCTTTTTCTAGGCACAAATAGTTTCTTCCCCTTGCACAATCTGAAAATTCTGAACCATGGCTAGTAAAAGGAAGAATAGACTTCCACTCACATGAGTAACTTCATTGGAACTGGTCGAGAAATGCTGCCTTCTGAACTACCAACTCTGCATGATGTTCTAAGATATGGCCTTCTGCTAAGAGAGCAGAGTGGAGAGAATGTCAGAAATTACCCAGCAGCCAATCTTGCAAAGGATATTTATCCAAAAGTGCTTGAAAAGTGGGAGCTAGCAAACAGTTGTTTTGTGGTTCCAATTTTAAATTCGAGAGTCACAGTCCTGTGAAAAAACTGGGAAAAGGCCAAAAACATATCACTTGGCAGAGGCAAACTGGAAGTGAAAGAAGCTTTCATAGCAACGTAAGACAAGTTCTTTGACATCCTCAATTGCAAGTGTGAGATTAAGCTATGTTCAGAATTTGAGGTCCATGTCCAGGTGGTGCTGACTGTAAACATGAAGTTCACATCTCCTGCTCTTGTTCTAAGAACATGAAGATCCCTGTCAAAGTACTAGTGTTTATTAATGGTCAAAGAGAGAAGGTTGGATCTGTTGGACAGCATCAAATTGGATTACCAGATCTACCTGAGCACAGAAGACAAATTAAAAAGCAGAAGCGGCAAGAAGATGAAGTAAGTAGAATTTCTGACTATGGGCATAAAAGGAAGGAAGAGTTAACATTACAGTCATTACAACCAAATAAATTTATTTTCTCTGAAGAAGAAGAAAAGCCAACTGATGTTGAAGATGAAGATTCTGAAGAACCTTTGCAGATACCATGTTATGATTCTGATGTACCTTCTACTTCAAGTACAAGTCAGTATAATAGATTACAATTGCGCAATGTTGCATTGCAAAGTATTAGGTATGGTGTCGGTCTACGTGCTACAGCTGCTATTACAACGGCTGCATTTTTGGATGCTGGATTAATTACTGAAGGAGACAGGAGACTTGTGGTTGATCACAATAAAGTAAAAAGGGCCCAAAAAAAAGTCATGAAATCACTTAATGAAGAATTTCATGCTCGATGCCGGATAGGCAAGATTGAATGTATCTTCTTTGATGGACGCCAAGATTCCACTAAAGTTCTGTTACAAGCAGATAACTCCAGTCATCAGTTTCCAAGTATTGTGAAACAAGAGCAATACACTGTTTGCAGTGATCCAGGTGGAAGGTATCTTTGCCATTTTACTCCAGAGAAAGACTTAACAAAAAAGAAACCTGCTGAAGTTTTTGCTAACCATCTTGTGGATTATTTTAAAAGAAAAACAGCATTGATAAAAGTTTGCAGGCTATTGGTGGTGACTCAACGAATGTTAACACTGGTTGTGAAGGAGGAGTCATGCATTGGGTTGAGGTAAAGCTGAATCGTACACTTATCTGGTTGGTTTGTGCTCTTCATACTAATGAGCTACCTTTGCGGCACTTGATCAAACAGTTGGATGAAAAAACTTTATCTAACAAGTGGAGTGGTAAAATTGGCAACATTGTTGGCGTATACTATCCCTGCTGGTTTACAATCAAATCGAAATTCTCTTGGGTGGAAGGACCCTGCCACATTCTTTATCAATTAAAGCTCCTAAAATCCCAGAAGAAGGCATTAGCAGATATTGTTTTGCAAACAATCCAACGTTCATCGTGGTTCGCATTTAGTGAAATGGTGCTTCAGACACTTTTATGCTTGTAAGACCAAGAAGAAAGGAAAGCAGGAGTCCAGAAGATAATTGAACTAAGGAATGAAGATGATGCTACACCAGGAGACCTATCTGTTCAGCCTAAGAAAACACCTGCAGTAAATCCAAATGCAACTTCGCTTTTGGAACTGATAGACTAGTCAGAAAAAGTATATGAACCTCCACTTGTAAACTAAAAATATCAGAAATATGAAAGTTTGTTCAAGAGCCAATGCAAGTTCCAAACTGGCCATGTCATGGACAGTCCATAGAGAGGTGTGTGAAACAAGTAACAGAGGCTTCTGGGAAAGTGTATACTTGAGAAACGAGAAGGATTCATTAGAGGCCAGGAAGCAAGCAGAAGAATGATGTCTAGGAATAAATTGAAGCAAGATTTGATGAATATTGTTGGTTGAAGCTTTTACAAAACTTTTTTTAATGTGTTTTTAGTGTTTGATAATAGAGACAGAATATAAATAAAATTTACAATATACATTATAATCAAGCACAAATGTACCAAGCTAAATGTTTATCAATAACAAAAAAACTTTGAAATTAGGATATTACACATCAAAAGGAACATTTTTGAACCTCCTCATTTACATAAATCCCAAATTTTTATTTTTCTCCTCTAAATTGACATGCCCTACCACCCTAAGTAACTCCCTGGTATTCACTAGAGCCTCAAAAGGTGAGGATAGACTTGAGCTGAGAGGGTAGTTGCAAGAGGCTACTCCAGAGCAATTCCTGAGTCAGTGGCAGCTGGTCCAGACCGACCAGGAGGTACCTGATTATGTTCTGCAGGAAGCATAGACAGACGGGCAGAGACGAAACGAGGAGCAACGGCACAAACAAGAGAAACACAGATCAGAGATACAAGGCACAGAACAGGCTAAGAACAGGCTAGAGATTCCCCCTCCAGGGAAGTCAGGGACCCTCTCATAAGGGCAGGACATAGGACTATATAGCTGGGCAATGAGACACCTGGAAAGCCACACCCAGCCACAGATCAGGGGAAGTTAACCCCATCAGAACTGGACTGCAGATCCACAGAAAACACACAGGCAGAAGCCTAGGACGTTGACCCTGGCAACCGGCATACACAGCGACACCCGCAGCCAGTACCCCATGGCACAATGACCCCGTGAGAAAACAGACACGGGGAGAGCAACATACACAGGCGAGTTCATGACACCGCAGCCAGCACGCAGCCCCAAGCAACCAGCCTGCACAGGTAATGGCCTGAAGTCAGTATGCAAGGGAGCATGCAGCCAGCCTACACGGAAACCATCACCGTTAACTGCACTGTGACAAAAAAAAAATTCTATGAATATTGTGTTAAACATACCCATTTCTGACAGAAGTGTCTCTTTAACAAGAACATCTTCATAGCCCACAAAAGTTTCTTGTAGCCTTTGTATTCTTGAATAACCAGTTTTTTCATTTTTTCCTTGCAGAACACTTATAATTTAGAAATAGTAGCACAGCTACAGAGGTGACGCAGATTTGCAACTATAGACCAAATATTAATAGAAGATAAACAAAAGGAGAGAAGACCAGTTCACGTTTGCCTAGTTGACAGACTTTAAAACTGGAGGTGGCGCATCCTTGCCTAGAAGCTGACACTCTAAAAAGATGTGACATCTGCATGTCTCTTTGAGGAATATGGGAGAAATGAGTGAGGATGAGGAATGAGCGAATCGACTTTGGATGAAACATCCAAAGTCGATTTGTATAAAACTTTGTTTCAATACTGTACGGAGCAAGAGCTCCGTACAGTATTAGAATGTATTGGCTCCGATGAGCCAAAGTTATTACTTTGCATAATACCATCAGAAATTGATTTATACTGTAAAAAAACATTTCCCGAACTCGGATTCAGTTCCAAGTGGTACCTTGGAACCGAACCTGAGTTTGGGAAATGTTTTTTTACAGTATAAATCAATTTCTGAAGTTATAACTTCGACTCATCGGAGCCAATACATTCTAATACTGTATGGAGTGCTCGCTCCGTACAGTATTGAAGCAAAGTTTTATACGAATTGCTCATCCTTAGTTATAATCTCGGCTGGACATGTTGTGTTAACTCCAGTGAGGAGCTGTATGAGTTTATTAACCACTCAATATTATTAGGTAGCTCATCAATAATGTTCTACATGAAGTTTATTTGTGCCAAGTGCTAAGAAAAGATCCTTAATAAACAATTACTGCAGATTCTAAGAAGACTGCAGTACGGGTGGATAGACGAAGATAATTTCTTCATGTCCACATAAGATGTCAGGTTTTTCCAGGCCCTTATTATCTTCCAGATGAATTGTTACGGGGCTGTAACTTCTGCTTTGCATTGATATAGTGATCTGCCAATGTCTTTATTTCAGGTCAGCAGCAAATTCCAGAATGTAATCTAGAATTAGATAAAAATCCTCCAAAGATAAATACTTAATCAATGGTTGAAAAGCCGTCGCAAGCAACACATTTAAATGCCATAATTACAACAGGAAGAAATTTCAGAGCAATGGCACTAGTGGAAAAGCAATAAATGCTAATGAAACATGAGTGCTGTCCCACAATGCAGTTCATTTGTCTGATCAAATGAACCCTATGATGAACCTATAAAGTTTACAGTCTTCAAATGAATTGTCATATAAAAGTGGCCATAAATGCAAAAATTATTCTGCCTGTCTGACCCCTGGTTGGTGACTGAAGCGATAACTAACAGTATGTGTCCACAGGAACTCTGATTGGTTTAGACTAGACTGATTTGTTAGAATCAGAATTTCTTCATATTTGATTCAGGAGAATGGAGAGAGACTGTGTGAGAGAGAGGGATGGAGTGAGAGAGAGAGATGGAGTGAGAGAGCTTTCCCAGGCACTTAATGTACTTTCTATTTGAGTAGAATCGATTCGTACCCAAATCAAATTTCTTGGCCTATTTAGACACATTGCCCCAAAAAAGACCAAAGGAAATCTGTGCCATTGATCTAAATATACAATAAAGTATTTTTGATCTTGAGCTGTCATTTCAATATTTAGTTTGTGATGAAAATAATAATAAAAGGTGTGTAAATATATTATTCTAGATTTGATTTGTTCTGAATTAATTCATCATGAATCGCAATAAATCTGGTATACCCAGGCCACTCTGCTAATCATGTGCCTCCCACTTGGTGACCCGATCTCAGTGTGAAGGTGTCACGGATGATGTTGCAGATAGCTGGAAGTTATGGATAAACATCCGACTGGCTTAATCCCAAACTAAGGAGCATAAAGGTGACCCCTGTAAAACCCTAAGTGCTCACCCTGACTGCTAAGCACATACAAGGGTCTCAGAGGTAGACAATTGCATGCCCTCATACCTAGACTGTGTGACACCTGAAAACCCTATAATAGTGAGGGGACACGACCACCGGCTCCCTGCACTTAATACAGAGGGAGTCAGGGTCACCTAGAATCAAGCCAGCAAGGAAACACAATACATGAAAGGACTTATCTGAACAAGCAGTAACAAAAGTCTCCAGCAGTGATCACTTCAATCCAGGAAGTAGTATAAACCGCAAAGTGAGGCAGTATGGGAGGGAATATAAAGGGAGGCAATTAGTGTAAATAGGTGACAGCTGGGAGTAGTAAAGGAGATGACAAAGTCAAACCAAAACAAAGAACATCATGAAAGAGGTACAGAAGAACGTCTGCCAGACCTTCTCAGAGAGCTGGCGGTGACAGAAGGCTTGGAACCTTAACTGAAGGGAGAGTGCAGGAAGAGTGTATTGTCGTCTGCATTATGTTCTAGTGCACCCACATTCATAGTTAATCCGTTCTGCCATCAGTATTACACAGGTCATTTATTGCTGTCTACATCACTGTGCAGTGAACCAAGTTTCATATCTATTCCCTTCTGTTAGGTGTGGAATTACTGTGCGTCAGTATTATAGGTCAATAAAAGCGTAAGGTCTAATTTATCGGTGTGGACTTAGCCCCAAGTAGTGGCCCCATGACAGAGTGAGGACGGTGGCAGCAGTAGTGGCTCCATGACAGAGTGGGGATAGTGGTAGCAGCAGCGGCAGTAGTGGCCTCGTTCCCGACTGGGAACAGTGAGAGTAGTGGTCCAGTGACAGAGTAAAGCAGCAGCAATGGCAGTAACTGTGACAATAGTGGCCCCATGACAGAGTTGGGAGGGGTGCAGCAGTAGCAGTGGCAGTAATTGTGACAAAAGTGGCCTCATGACAGAGTGGGGGGAGCAGCAGCAGTGGCAGTAACAGCAACAATAGTGGCCCCATGACAGAGTGGGGAAGGGGGTAGTAGCAGTAAGGCTGAGTTCACATCACTGTTTATGTTTCCATTCTACTGAGTCGTCAGAAGAAATTAATACAAAAAAAAAAAACAATACTGTATTTTGAGCATCCATAAAGCCTCTTTCAGACAGGCAGCATTTTTCAGTGTTTTGCATCAGTACTTGATCAGTACTTATAAGTCAAAAACAGGAGTGGGTCCAAACAGAGAGAAAATGTCATGAAATTATTTGCATCTCCTCTGTGTTTTGGGCCCACTCCTGCTTTTGGCTTACAAATTCTGATCAAATACTGATGCGAAACACTGACCAAACACTGACTAAAAGAATGTATTAACTACAATGAATTTTGGTCTGATAACCAACGAGACTCCTCCCTTATGACAATTATCCAGCTGCCATGTTTGATCCATCTAGCAAGCTTAGCTCATCTGGTTTTAACCCAAATACATGTTGAAAGCAGAATACAATTAAGTTCATTATATGGAGGGATCCTGGACAGGGGTCTCAGCCTCCGGGCTGAGTGCATGTAATCAAAACTTATGTTCACTGCATTTGGGGTTGTTTTTGATAATCTGTTACAGTAAAACGTCTGTTTTACAAAAGCTGGTGTCAGAGTTGCTTTTCTCGTTCATGACTTCGCTATTTCCTGGGGACACCACCCTGGTACACGGCTTACAAGCATCGGAGCAGTTCATGCTCCAATGCTTTTCTTTGCCATGTGCTAAATTGCGCAGGGCAAAGGCATTTTCTTAAGTTCCTTTGACTTACCGGTCACTCCATAGGGCTGCCACAGTGAGCCCGGTGACATCACCGGAACTGATGGGCGGGGTTTAGTGCTGCCCTAGCCTGTAAAATGGCTAGGGCAGCACTAAAGCCCGCCCATCAGAGCCGGTGACGTCACCGAACACACTGCTGGGCGAAAGACTCCGCCCGGCAGTGTGTTATTGTAAAAAAAAGAGCCCTTGCCCTGCGAGATCCAGCACATGGCAAAGGAGAGCATCGGAGCATGAAATTCTCCGATGCTAATATCAGAGGGGCTGCCTAGGTGAAATTATGGGTATGTCCGGGTTCAGCTCTAAACCCGGACAACCCCTTTAATCAATGTGAACATGCCACAAACAGTAGAATGAGACAGGTGTATCGCCCCAAACTGTGAATCAAAGCCTAATAAAATTGCTTATTAATTAATGTGGACACTCCACAAACAGTAGAATGAGACAGATGTTTCACCTCAAATTGTGAATCAGGTCCTAATAGAATTGCTTATCTATTAATCAATGGGGACATGCCACAGACAGTAGAATGGGACAGGTGTATCACTCCAATTTGTGAATTACGTAGTGTTCGGCGAGCATGCCCACACGTTTGCCTACTCCTAAACTTACAGATGAGCACTGCCATTCACTGTAATGCCATAGCCATGTTGGCTAGTGGCATTACAGTGATTGGCTGTCCGCAACGCGTCATCAGGTGCTATATAGCACCCGATGACACGTGTTCGGCTCAGTCTTAGTCAGGGAGAGCTGAAGAGCAGAAGGGAGAGATAGTGTAGGGAGTGAAATAGGAATATTTTAGTTTTTTATACTTGTTATAGACCCAAAATTCCTTTTAAAGACTATTGTTGTGTGTGGAAGCAATATATATTTTTAGCGCAACCTGCGCTTAATTGCTTGCAATTGTTTAGCTGCTGCAGACAGCGACATTATCTGCGCTACATCTCCTGTCTCACATGTGCGCAGAGTAAAAATATCTTTGTCACCCAGTGTACTTTTTCCGTAGACTGTGTCCGCTGCGGACAGTTACATTACCTGCTCTACATTTTCTGTACAATGTTTGCGTATCCAAAATATCAGTGACATTCAGTCTATTTTTTTTGCTGCTGGTGGCAGCAACATTATATGAGCTACATCTCCAGTCTAACGTTAGCGTATCAGAAATATCAGTGACATTCAGTATAATATTTTTTTCGCCACTGGTGACAGCGACATTATCTGCGCTACATCTCCTCTGTAACATGTGCGCAGCCTAAAAACATCTGTAACATCCAGTGTGCATTTTCTGTAGACGGTGTCCGCTGGGGACAGTTACATTACCTGTGCTACATCTCCTGTATAACGTTTGTGTATCCGAAAATATCAGTGACATTCAGTCAAATTTTTTTGCCGCTGGTGACAGCAACATTACTTGCGCTATACCTCCTGTATAATGTTTGTGCATCCTAAATATCAGTGGCATTCATTCAGTGTAATTTTTTATTAGGCGGTGATGACAGCGACATTACTTGCGCTATGCCTCCTGTTTAACGTGTGTGCATCCTAAATATTAGTGACATTCATTCAGTGTAATTTTTTATTAGGTGGTGGTGACAGCGACATTACTTGGGCTATACCTCCTGTTTAACATGTGTGCATCCAAAATATCAGTGACATTCATTCAGTGTAATGTTTTATTAGGCGGTGGTGACAGTGACATTACTTGCGCTATACCTCCTGTTTAACGTGTGCGCATCCTAAAAATATCTGTGACATTCTATGTACTTTATTTGCGCATACATTTACAAAACCTGCGCTACTGTACTTGTGACATACTTGCAAGCATATATAGCAATTAATATGCGCAAGGCGAGCAGGTGAGCAGTGACTGGTTTAATGCTCGGGTTCTCCCATTAACTCCCAATGAATTCCATCCAGAGGTGTTCTACTCGAGCACCCGAGCACCCAAGCACTTTGGTGCTCGACCAACACTAGAATTAGGGCCTAATAGAATTGCTTATCTCTTAACCAATGTAGACACGCCACAAACAGTACAACGAGACAAGTGTATCATCCCACTTTGTAAATCAGGGCCTAATAGAATTGGCTTTCTATTAATCAATGTGGACACCCAATGTGGACACCATTCAATTAGATTGCTCTGTACCCTACACCACAATTGATTAAACCTGCAACAGATTCAACAGATTAATTTAACAGATTAAGTCTTAATGGCGCAGCAGGTGAACTAGATAAATGCGCCTATATATTAGACTACCTGTTGACAATGAGTCTGACGCACAGTAAAACCATGTATAACAGAACAGATTAAGTATTAATGGCGGAGCAGATAAACTTGATAAACATGCCTATATATTAGAACGCCTGTTGACACTGAGTCTGACGCTCAGTAAGTCTATGTATAACATATCAAGCATTAATGGTGCAGCAGGTGAACATGATAAACGTGCCTATATATTAGATTGCCTGTTGACACTGAGGCTGACGCAAAGTAAGTCTATGTATAACAGAACAGATTAAGTATGAATGGTGTGCCATTTGAACAAGATGAACACGGTGATTACACATAGCCTCCAACTGTCCCTGCGGTCTCTATATGCTCTCACTACATTTTCTAAAAAATCTCCCTATAATGTCCCTACACTGTCCCTGGATTCTCCCTATCTAATATTCTACAATTTAAAGCTTTATGAAGCACTGTACTGAGCACTTGACACGTCTCTCCCTATGCTCAGCTCACAATGAAATGGTGGAGACCACGCGGGATGAGGGTTTTAAAGGGCTTTGACATCAAAAGGGATAGCTATCTGTGGATTGGCTGGCTGCACATAATTATGGGTCATATCGCGTTCCGGGGCTTCTTACTTTCACTTTGTAACACGTGTAGCTGCCAGTTTTTACCACGAAGTGCGAGGAAATTCAGATTTGTCACAAATCAAATTTTTTCAAAACTTTGAACAAAATTCCACTTTGGATGCTTCAATTTACTCATCTCTAATCGTAATTAGTAAAGGGAAGACTAGCATAGTGGTCTACCTATGTGCATCTACGTAGTTTTGGGAAGCAATTATAAAAATTGTTCTTAGTTAACAAATAGAATAAACTAAATAGCACATAAAAGCTATAATTTCCATATGTTTGATGGCTGGTGGTGAATAATTCTGCTCGAGCAAAACATTTTTCAAGAAATGCCTTGCAGTGGTCATGTTTTTCAAGTGAACAAGACTGAGTCAATTTACAGGAAATCTAATTTTTACTTCCAGTGTGCACCACATTAAAATTTCAATGTATATCTTTGAACGGATGGTTTTGGTATTGGGATGAAATGAAAATTGATTTATGGGTATCATCTCACTTCTCTGAAGCATATCACAGAGATTTTGGCTTAAGTGGTTTAAAAGAATTATAGAGCCAATATGTATGTGGCCACTCCAACCATAATATTGTATCTGAGCTGTGGTGTTCTAGTATAACTTATTACTTGTGTATTGATTTTTAAATCTCCAGAGCTCAATGCGGATTCACTGGAAATATTAACTCTGCAGAGTCAACGTGTAGGGGCTACAACACAGAGGAAATTGGTCTTAAATGAAAGCAGAGTGCTACTATGTATTCACAAAATCTACTTTTGATACTCTATGTTGGAAAATGTGAGAACTGTAAAACATCATACTGTTTTCAGACAGTATGATAAGTCTGGATAGGATGATAAGTCTTTTATTGGTATTCGTTAATGAAGATCAAAGGGTATTCCATTATGAAACATTTTCATTTGCCATAGGAAACATATATTAACCAAACCAATTGATTATATCCTTTACTGAAACTCAATTCTTCAATGGTCAAGATTCAAATAACCCAGGAGTTCTGAGCATCCTTTTAGAGTCAAAATCCATAGAATTTCTGTTATAGTTTAGCATTGTAAACCAAAACGAACAAGTGGAAATGATGTATAAAAGTATAAATTTATTATAAAGTATAGAGGATGGAACAACTACAGATAATGCAAGGATACGGAGAAGCGCAGGGTCACTAGCACCACAAAACACCAATGTATCTGTGGGTTATAACACACAGAAAGGTACAGTCCATTAATAATAATAAAAGCTCAGGGATTACCTGGATGGCCAGATGTAGTGTCACCGCAGTAGGACTATGCACAAATCATGCAAATGACCATACCAGGTAAGCAAAAGAGCTTTGTCACACTACACACAGTACTTGAACAATTAAAGCAGACCATGGAAATAACAAGTACTCAGATAGAAGTAAGAATCTTGATAATATGCACCATGGGTGTGTTGAGGGACTCACTATGGATGTATGCAGAAGTCCCAAGCAACGGTGTGGAACGATACTAACTCAGAACGTACCTGAGGACATGGTGGTAAGTGGACGGTCGGACCCTGGGCGCACAACCTCGACGCGTGTTTCACCTTACGTATAAACAAATGCAACACTTAACTTCTGTAGTGATGGATGAGCAGGAACACCAGAGATCACACCAGCTCAGTCAAACTCAAATGAAGGGTGGAGAAACAGTAAATAGGGTAGCGTAATGAGTACTAAGCTACACATGAAACAGGGGATGAGGTAACAAACAAACACTGAATAAAGAGTAATCAAAGAGGCTGTTAGATTCCTCCATGCTCAGCCAGTCTCCTTGATCTCCTGACATCTGTCACAGAAGGGACCGTGACAGGGAGATTGTAACAGCACATAGGTAGAGGGTGAGTAAATGACAATGGATAGAATGAACAACTCAGCAAGACAGCCAAGACAAATAAAAAACCAACTCGGCAAACAGACAATTTTCAATGCTGACATAGAATTAGGACAGAATTAGACTTGGAAATGCACGGTAGCGTGTGACATTATTGAGGATGACCCTATCCACACCTTCAATCTAATATACCCTTTTATGGAAAGATTTAAACTTGGCCTGATACCGCAGAAACCACTGATTTAGGGAATTGCTAAGCTGGGAATTGTATTTCAACCCAGAAAAAAAACTGTGCTTTGCGGACACTAAATAAATTGACCAGCCACAGCAGTAACGACAGATTTAGCTGAATATAAATTGTAGGCCTATTATTTAGGCGCTGGATGACAGGTATACGTTTATGGACAAAATTTGATTTGGAAATGCACGGTAGCGTGTGAAGTCATTGAGGATGACCCTATCTGCACCTTCAATCTAATGTACCCTTTTATGGATAGATTTAAACTTGGCCTGATACAGCAGAAACCACTGATTTAGGGAATTGCTAAGTTGGGGATTGTATTTCAACCCAGAACAAAAATATATCCTTTGCCAGACAGCAGACAGTATTATAATTAGCTAGCCACAGCTGAAATACCAGATTTAGGGTACTGCTATTTTGGCAATTGTATTTCACCCCTCAATAAAATAGCAAGCACAGCCAAGCACCTGATGTAGGATATAGCAAAAAAACAACACACTATTGATGGTTAAATGTACTTGGTGGCAGCTTGTGCTGGCTCACCACAAGACACAAAATGGCCGCCGATCACCCCAGAAAAAAGTGACAGAAAAACTCTGGGCAGCTTTAAAACAGTGAGCAATTAAATAGCAGAGGTTGAATGATACACAGCTGTACATCGATCACTTCAGTAATTGTTTTTGCAGACTAAATCACTGCCTAATCTCGCCCTAACAGCAGCAGCTGCATCCTATCCCTACACTGATCAGAGCAGAGTGACGTGCGGCGCTACGTGACTCCAGCTTAAATAAAGGCTGGGTCACATGCTGCACTGGCCAATCACAGCCATGCCAATAGTAAGCATGGCTGTGATGGCCTCTTGGGGCAAGTAGTATGACGCTTGTTGATTGGCTGCTTTGCAGCCTTTCAAAAGGGCGCCAAGAAATGTTCAGGTTCGGGTCCGTGTCACGAACACCCCAAACTATACAGTTTGGGTTCGCTCATCCCTATTGACAATCTCTGAGGTTACCTCCAAGTCAAATCTGGAGGTAACCTCCCTGCTTGAACATAGAAAATGCTTATTTTAGACCACGGCAATACAGGCCACAAACACTTGGCATTCACCGGACAGAAAACATCAAGTGATTATGTGGCTGGAAGTATATTAGATAGTCATTGGATATCAATTTTACTGCAGGCCAGAGGAGTACAGGCCACAAACATTAGGCATTCACCAGACAGAAAACATCAAGTGATTATGTGGCTGGAGGTATATTAGACGGTAGAGTTGAGCGAACACCTGGATGTTCGGGTTCGAGAAGTTCGGCCGAACTTCCCGGAAATGTTCGGGTTCGGGATCCGAACCCGATCCGAACTTCGTCCCGAACCCGAACCCCATTGAAGTCAATGGGGACCCGAACTTTTCGGCACTAAAACGGCTGTAAAACAGCCCAGGAAAGGGCTAGAGGGCTGCAAAAGGCAGCAACATGTAGGTAAATCCCCTGCAAACAAATGTGGATAGGGAAATTAATTAAAATAAAAATTAAATAAATAAAAATTAACCAAAATCAATTGGAGAGAGGTCCCATAGCAGAGAATCTGGCTTCCCGTCACCCACCACTGGAACAGTCCATTGTCAGATATTTAGGCCCCGGCACCCAGGCAGAGGAGAGAGGTCCCATAACAGACAATCTGGCTTCATGTCAGCAGAGAATTAGTCTGCATGTCATAGCAGAGAATCAGGCTTCACGTCACCCACCACTGTAAGAGTCCATTTTCATAAATTTAGGCCCAGCACCCAGGCAGAGAAGAGAGGTCCCGTAACAGAGGATCTGGCTTCACGTCAGCAGAGAATCAGTCTGCATGTCATAGCAGAGAATCAGGCTTCACGTCAGCCACCAGTGCAACAGTCCATTGGCATATATTTAGGCCCAGCACACAGGCAGAGGAGAGAGGTCCCGTAACAGACAATCTGGCTCCACGTCAGCAGAGAATTAGTCTGCATGTCATAGCAGAGAATGAGGCTTCACGTCAGCCACCACTGCAACAGTCCATTGGCATATATTTAGGCCCAGCACACAGGCAGAGGAGAGAGGTCCCGTAACAGACAATCTGGCTTCATGTCAGCAGAGAATTAGTCTGCATGTCATAGCAGAGAATGAGGCTTCACGTCAGCCACCACTGCAACAGTCCATTGGCATATATTTAGGCCCAGCACACAGGCAGAGGAGAGAGGTCCCGTAACAGACAATCTGGCTTCATGTCAGCAGAGAATTAGTCTGCATGTCATAGCAGAGAATGAGGCTTCACGTCAGCCACCACTGCAACAGTCCATTGGCATATATTTAGGCCCAGCACGCAGGCAGAGGAGAGAGGTCCCGTAACAGACAATCTGGCTTCATGTCAGCAGAGAATTAGTCTGCATGTCATAGCAGAGAATGAGGCTTCACGTCAGCCACCAGTGCAACAGTCCATTGGCATATATTTAGGCCCAGCACACAGGCAGAGGAGAGAGGTCCCGTAACAGACAATCTGGCTTCACGTCAGCAGAGAATTAGTCTGCATGTCATTGCAGAGAATGAGGCTTCACGTCAGCCACCACTGCAACAGTCCATTGGCATATATTTAGGCCCAGCACACAGGCAGAGGAGAGAGGTCCCATAACAGAGGATCTGTCTTCATGTCAGCAGAGAATTAGTCTGCATGTCATAGCAGAGAATCAGGCTTCACGTCAGCCACCACTGCAACAGTCCATTTTCATAAATTTAGGCCCAGCACCCAGGCAGAGGAGAGAGGTCCCGTAACAGACAATCTGGCTTCACGTCAGCAGAGAATTAGTCTGCATGTCATAGCAGAGAATGAGGCTTCACGTCAGCCACCACTGCAACAGTCCATTGGCATATATTTAGGCCCAGCACACAGGCAGAGGAGAGAGGTCCCGTAACAGAGGATCTGGCTTCATGTCAGCAGAGAATTAGTCTGCATGTCATAGCAGAGAATCAGGCTTCACGTCACCCAACATTGGAACAGTCCATTGGCATATATTTAGGCCCCGGCACCCAGACAGAGGAGAGGTTCATTCAATTTTGGGTAGCCTCGCAATATAATGGTAAAATGAAAATAAAAATAGGATTGAATGAGGAAGTGCCCTGGAGTCCAATAATATATGGTTAAGGGGAGGTAGTTAATGTCTAATCTGCACAAGGGATGGACAGGTCCTGTGGGATCCATGCCTGGTTCATTTTTATGAACGTCAGCTTGTCCACATTGGCTGTAGACAGGCGGCTGCGTTTGTCTGTAATGACGCCCCCTGCCGTGCTGAATACACGTTCAGACAAAACGCTGGCCGCCGGGCAGGCCAGCACCTCCAAGGCATAAAAGGCTAGCTCTGGCCACGTGGACAATTTAGAGACCCAGAAGTTGAATGGGGCCGAACCATCAGTCAGTACGTGGAGGGGTGTGCACACGTACTGTTCCACCATGTTAGTGAAATGTTGCCTCCTGCTAACACGTTGCGTATCAGGTGGTGGTGCAGTTAGCTGTGGCGTGTTGACAAAAGTTTTCCACATCTCTGCCATGCTAACCCTGCCCTCAGAGGAGCTGGCCGTGACACAGCTGCCTTGGCGACCTCTTTCTCCTCCTCTGCCTTGGCCTTGGGCTTCCACTTGTTCCCCTGTGACATTTGGGAATGCTCTCAGTAGCGCGTCTACCAACATGCGCTTGTACTCGCGCATCTTCCTATCACGCTCCAGTGCAGGAAGTAAGGTGGGCACATTGTCTTTGTAGCGTGGATCCAGCAGGGTGGCAACCCAGTAGTCCGCACAGGTTAAAATGTGGGCAACTCTGCTGTCGTTGCGCAGGCACTGCAGCATGTAGTCGCTCATGTGTGCCAGGCTGCCCAGGGGTAAGGACAAGCTGTCCTCTGTGGGAGGCGTATCGTCATTGTCCTGCCTTTCCCCCCAGCCACGCACCAGTGATGGACCCGAGCTGCGTTGGGTGCCTGCTGTGACCATGCTTCATCCTCATCCTCCTCCACCTCGTCCTCGTCCTCCTCGTCCTCCAGTAGTGGGCCCTGGCTGGCCACATTTGTAACTGGCCTCTGCTGTTGCCAAAAACCTCCCTCTGAGTCACTTCGAAGAGACTGGCCTGAAAGTGCTAAAAATGACCCCTCTTCCTCCTCCTCCTCCTCCTGGGCCACCTCCTCTTCCATCATCGCCCTAAGTGTTTTCTCAAGGAGACATAGAAGTGGTATTGTAACGCTGATAACACTGGCCATGTTGGTGGAGTACTCGAAACAGCGCAACAGGGCACACAGGTCTCGCATGGAGGCCCAGTCATTGGTGGTGAAGTGGTGCTGTTCTGTAGTGCGACTGACCCGTGCGTGCTGCAGCTGAAAATCCACTATGGCCTGCTGCTGCTCGCACAGTCTGTCCAGCATGTGCAAGGTGGAGTTCCACCTGGTGGGCACGTCGCATATGAGGCGGTGAGCGGGAAGGCCGAAGTTACGCTGTATCGCAGACAGGCGAGCAGCAGCAGGATGTAAACGCCGGAAGAGCGAACAGACGGCCCGCACTTTATGCAGCAGCTCTGACATGTCGGGGTAGTTGTGAATGAACTTCTGCACCACCAAATTCAGCACATGCGCCAAGCAAGGGATGTGCGTCAAATAGTCCTAGAGCTGCAACGAGATTTCGCCCATTATCACACACCACCAGGCCGGGCTTGAGGCTCACCGGCAGCAACCACTCGTCGGTCTGTTGTTCTATACCCCGCCACAACTCCTGTGCGGTGTGGGGCCTGTCCCCCAAACATATGAGTTTCAGAATGGCCTGCTGACGTTTACCCCGGGCTGTGCTGAAGTTGGTGGTGGAGGTGTGTGGCTGACTGGATGAGCAGGTGGAAGAAGAGGAGGAGGAAGCCGAGAAGGTAGAGGTGGCAACAGGAGGCAAAGAATGTTGCCCTGCGATCCTTGGCGGCGGAAGGACGTGCGCTAAACAGCTCTCCGCCTGGGGCCCAGCTGCCACTACATTTACCCAGTGTGCAGTTAGGGAGATATAGCGTCCCTGGCCGTGCTTACTGGTCCACGTATCTGTGGTTAGGTGGACCTTGCTACAGATGGCGTTGCGCAGTGCACACTTGATTTTATCGGATACTTGGTTGTGCAGGGAAGGCACGGCTCTCTTGGAGAAGTAGTGGCGGCTGGGAACAACATACTGTGGGACAGCAAGCGACATGAGCTGTTTGAAGCTGTCTGTGTCCACCAGCCTAAATGACAGCATTTCATAGGCCAGTAGTTTAGAAATGCTGGCATTCAGGGCCAGGGATCGAGGGTGGCTAGGTGGGAATTTACGCTTTCTCTCAAATGTTTGTGAGATGGAGAGCTGAACGCTGGCGTGTGACATGGTTGAGACGCTTGGTGACGGAGGTGGTGGTGGTGTTGGTGGTACATCCCCTGTTTGCTGGGCGGCAGGTGCCAACGTTCCTCCAGAGGCAGAGGAAGAGGCCGAGGCGGCAGCAGCAGAAGAGGTAGCAGGGGGAGCCTGAGTGACTTCCTTGGTTTTAAGGTGTTTACTCCACTGCAGTTCATGCTTTGCATGCAGGTGCCTGGTCATGCAGGTTGTGCTCAGGTTCAGAACGTTAATGCCTCGCTTCAGGCTCTGATGGCACAGCGTGCAAACCACTCGGGTCTTGTCGTCAGCACATTGTTTGAAGAAGTGCCATGCCAGGGAACTCCTTGAAGCTGCCTTTGGGGTGCTCGGTCCCAGATGGCGGCGGTCAGTAGCAGGCGGAGTCTCTTGGCGGCGGGTGTTCTGCTTTTGCCCACTGCTCCCTCTTTTGCTACGCTGTTGGCTCGGTCTCACCACTGCCTCTTCCTCCGAACTGTGAAAGTCAGTGGCACGACCTTCATTCCATGTGGGGTCTAGGACCTCATCGTCCCCTGCATCGTCTTCCACCCAGTCTTGATCCCTGACCTCCTGTTCAGTCTGCACACTGCAGAAAGACGCAGCAGTTGGCACCTGTGTTTCGTCATCATCAGAGACATGCTGAGGTGGTATTCCCATGTCCTCATCATCAGGAAACATAAGTGGTTGTGCGTCAGTGCAGTCTATGTCTTCCACCGCTGGGGAAGGGCTAGGTGGATGCCATTGGGAAACCCTGCCAGCGGAGTCTTCAAACAACATAAGAGACTGCTGCATAACTTGAGGCTGAGACAGTTTCCCTGGTATGCATGGGGGTGATGTGACAGACTGATGGGGTTGGTTTTCAGGCGCCATCTGTGTGCTTTCTGCAGAAGACTGGGTGGGAGATAATGTGAACGTGCTGGATCCACTGTCGGCCACCCAATTGACTAATGCCTGTACCTGCTCAGGCCTTACCATCCTTAGAACGGCATTGGGCCCCACCATATATCGCTGTAAATTCTGGCGGCTACTGGGACCTGAGGTAGTTGGTACACTAGGACGTGTGGATGTGGCAGAACGGCCACGTCCTCTCCCAGCACCAGAGGGTCCACTAACACCACCACGACCATGTCCACATCCGCGTCCCTTACTAGATGTTTTCCTCATTGTTATGGTTCACCACAACAACAAAAATATTATTTGGCCCAATGTATTGTATTCAAATTCAGCGGGATATAAATTTGAGGCCTAGTATTTAGGCGCTGGGTGACCGGTATGGATTTAGTGACAGAATTAGACTTGGAAATGCACAGTAGCGTGTGTGTGAAGTTATTCTGAATGACCCTATGTGCACCTTGAATATTATATACCCTTTTAGGGATAGATTTCAAATAGCTCTGATATAGCAGAAACCACTAAATTATGAAATTGCTAAATTGGGAATTGTATTTCAACCCAGAACAAAAAATGTGCTTTGACGGACACTAAATAACTTTCCCAGCCACAACAGGACAGCGGTAACGAGAGATTTAGCGGGATATAAATTTGAGGCCTAGTATTTAGGCGCTGGGTGACCGGTATGGATTTACTAACAGAATTGGACTTGGAAATGCACAGTAGCGTGTGTGTGAAGTTATTCTGAATGACCCTATGTGCACCTTGAATATTATATACCCTTTTAGGGATAGATTTCAAATAGCTCTGATATAGCAGAAACCACTAAATTATGAAATTGCTAAATTGGGAATTGTATTTCAACCCTGAACAAAAAATGTGCTTTGACGGACACTAAATAACTTGCCCATCCACAACAGTACAGAGGTAACGACAGATTTAGCGGGATATAAATTTGAGGCCTAGTATTTAGGCGCTGGGTGACCGGTATGGATTTAGTGACAGAATTAGACTGGGATATGGCCAAAAAATAACCACACTATTGCTGGTTAAATGCACTTGGTGTGACAGCTTGACCAACCACACTACTGAGGGTTAAATGCACTTGGTGACGGGCGCAGCTTGCCCCTGATGTAGTATATGGCCAAAAAATGAACAGACTATTGCTGGTTAAATGCACTTGGTGTCACAGCTTGACCAACCACACTACTGAGGGTTAAATGCACTTGGTGACGGGCGCAGCTTGCCCCTGATGTAGTATATGGCCAAAAAATGAACAGACTATTGCTGGTTAAATGCACTTGGTGACGGGCGCAGCTTGCCCCTGATTTAGTATATGGCCAAAAAATGAACAGACTATTGCTGGTTAAATGCACTTGGTGTGATAGCTTGACCAACCACACTACTGAGGGTTAAATGCACTTGGTGACGGGTGCAGCTTGCCCCTGATGTAGTATATGGCCAAAAAATAAACAGACTATTGCTGGTTAAATGCACTTGGTGTGACAGCTTCACCCTGATGTAGGCTTTAGCCAAAAAACAACCACACCATTGAGGGTTAAATGCACTTGGTGACAGGCGCAGCTTGCCCCTGATGTAGTATATGGCCAAAAAATAAACAGACTATTGCTGGTTAAATGCACTTGGTGTGACAGCTTCACCCTGATGTAGGCTTTAGCCAAAAAACAACCACACCATTGAGGGTTAAATGCACTTGGTGACAGGCGCAGCTTGCCCCTGATGTAGTATATGGCCAAAAAATGAACAGACTATTGCTGGTTAAATGCACTTGGTGTGACAGCTTCACCCTGATGTAGGCTTTAGCCAAAAAACAACCACACCATTGAGGGTTAAATGCACTTGGTCGCAGCTTGGATGCACTTGGTCGCAGCACCGCACAAGACACAAAATGGCCGCCGATCACCCCAGAAAAAAGTGACTGACAAACGGTCTGGGCAGCCTAAAAACAGTGAGCAATTGAGTATCAGCAGCTCAATGATCCACAGATGCAGATCGATCAATTAATTAAGTGCTTTGGAGGAGTTAATCAGCCTAATCTCGCCCTACTGTCGCAGCCGCAACCTCTCCCTACGCTAATCAGAGCAGAGTGACGGGCGGCGCTATGTGACTCCAGCTTAAATAGAGGCTGGGTCACATGGTGCTCTGGCCAATCACAGCCATGCCATTAGTAGGCATGGCTGTGACGGCCTCTTGGGGCAAGTAGTATGACGCTTGTTGATTGGCTGCTTTGCAGCCTTTCAAAAAGCGCCAAGAAAGCGTCACAAAAGCGCCAAGAAAGCGAACGACACCGAACCCGAACCCGGACTTTTACGAAAATGTCCGGGTTCGGGTCCGTGTCACGGACACCCCAAAATTCGGTACGAACCCGAACTATACAGTTCGAGTTCGCTCATCCCTATTAGACGGTCAATGGATATCAATTTAACTGCAGGCCAGTGTACTACAGGCCCCAAAAATTATGAATTCACTATACAGAAAAGAACAATTAATAATGTGGCTGGAGGTACATTAGGCGGTCACCGTATAGCAATTTTACTATTGGCCAGTTAGATTACAGGCCCCAAAAATTATTTATTCACCGTACATAAAAGATCAAGTGATTATGTGGCTGGAGATATATTAGACGGTCATTGGATATCAATTTTACTGCAGGCCAGTGAAGTACAGGCCCCAAACGATAGGCATTCACCGGACAGAAAACATAAAGTGATTATGTGGCTGGAGGTACATTAGGCTGTCTATCACGACCGGCGTGCCTATCACATACGTGACACAAAGGGAGGGAAAAGGGAAGGCTCTGTCCAAGGGAGAGGGAAAGGTGGTGACCCCTATCTCATCTTGAGGCTGGCACCTGACTGCCCTGACTGCCCTAGACGGGTTCCTCACCCGTACGCCGATCGCGTGCCTAAAACCCTGGCTTTCCCTAAGATGAGCCCTAGATAGTGAATAGGGCGGTGGGAACACTAGTCCACACCACTAACTCTAAAGTAAAAGACCAAGGGGAGGACAGACAATAAAGACAACATATAATCCCAGGTGGGCGACAACAGAAGACAACAAAAAGCCCAACAGGGATCCGGAGGGTAACACTCTGGAACAACAACCAGGATTCACAGCTCCAGTGGGTCAGTATAGAAGTCCAGGCAGGAAGCTCTATATCTGGCAACCAGAGAAGTGAGAGAGGAGAATATAAGGAGATTGGGAGTGACAGACAAGAAACAGCTGAGGAGGAGAAGCTACGGATCCCTGAGTGAGACAAAAAGGATAGTAAGGCAAACACAGAAAACTATCATTAAGAAACAGTGTGATCTTTAGACATAGAGCGCGCAGCCACCCGCTGCGACTTCCTGACCCCGGGTACAACGGAGTCAGACGTGGCTCTTGACACCCTCGTGACACTGTCACCGTATAACAATTTTACTGTTGGCCAGTTAGATTACAGGCGCCAAAAATTATGAGTTCAACGTACATAAAAGATCAAGTGATTATGTGGCTGGAGGTATATTAGACGGTCATGGATATCAATTTTACTGCATGCCAGTGGACTACAGGCCCCAAAAATTATTTATTCACCGGACAGAAAACATCAAGTGATTATGTGGCTGGAGATATATTAGACGGTCATTGGATATAGATTTTACTGCAGGCCAGTGAAGTACAGGCCCCAAACGATAGGCATTCACCGGACAGAAAACATAAAGTGATTATGTGGCTGGAGGAACATTAGGCTGTCACCGTATAACAATTTTACTGTTGGCCAGTTAGATTACAGGCCCCAAAAATTATGAGTTCAACGTACATAAAAGATCAAGTGATTATGTGGCTTAAGGTATATTAGATGGTCGATATATATCAATTTTACTGCAGGCCAGTGAACTACAGGCCCCAAAAATTATTCATTCACCATACAGAAAAGAACAATTGAGAATGTGGCTGGAGGTACATTACACGGTCACCGTATAACAATTTTACTGTTGGCCAGTTATATTACAGGCCCCAAAAATTATGCCTTCATGGTACATAAAAAATCGAGTGATTATGTGGCTGGAGGTATATGAGACAATCGATGGATATAAATTTTACTGCAGGCCAGTGAACTATAGGCCCCAAAAATTATTATTTCACCATACAGAAAAGAACAATTGATTATGTGGCTGGAGGTACATTAGGCGGTCACCATATAACAATTTTACTGTTGGCCAGTTAGACTACAGGCCCCAAAAATTATGCATTCACCATACAGAAAAGATCAAGTGATTTAGTGGCTGGAGATATATTAGACGGTCATTGGATATCAATTTTACTGCAGGCCAGTGTACTACAGGTCCCAAAAATTATTCATTCACTAGACAGAAAACATCAAGTGATTAAGTAGCTGGAGGTACATTAGGCGGTCACCGTATAACAATTTTACTGTTGGCCAGTTAGATTACAGGCCCCAAAAATTATACGTTCAACGTACATAAAAGATCAAGTGATTATGTGGCTGGAGGTTTATTAGATGGTCAATAGATATCAATTTTATGACAAGCCAGTGGACTACAGGCCCTACAAATTATTTATTCACCGTACAGAACAATTGAGTATGTGGCTGGAGGTACATTAGGCGGTCACCGTATAACAATTTTACTGTTGGCCGGTTAGATTATAGGCCCCAAAAATTATGCATTTACCGTACAGAAAAGATCAAGTGATTATGTGGCTGGAGGTATATTAGACGGTCGATGGATATCAATTTTACTGCAGACCAGTGGACTACAGGCTCCAAAAATTATTCATTCACCGGACAGAAAACAACAAGTGATTATGTGGCTGGAGGTATATTAGACGGTCACCATATAACAATTTTACTGTTGGCCAGTTAGATTACAGGTCCCAAAAATTATGCATTCAACATACATAAAAGATCAAGTAATTATGTGGCTGGAGGTATATTAGACGGTCAATGGATATCAATTTTACTGCAGGCCAGTGGACTAAAGGTCCCACAAATTATTCATTCACCGGACAGAAAAACATCAAGTGATTTTGTGGCTGGATGTATATTAGACGGTCATTGGATAACAATTTTAATGCAGACCAGTGGAGTACAGGTCCCAAAAATTATTCATTTAATGTACAGAAAAGAACAATTGATTATGTTGCTGGAAGTATATTAGAAGGTCATTGGATATAAATTTTACTGCAGGCCAGTACAAATACATGTCAAATACATATGTTTTTTTTTTTTTTTTTTTTATATATATTTTATTTATAGTGCAAAAAAACATATCCACATAACATTTATAATATTATAAAGTCTAAGATCATCCCCGGCCCACCCCATCTATTCCCCCCCCCCCCCCCTCCCAACCTTGCAGGAGGAAAAAAAAAAAAAAAAAAAAAAAAAAAAAGGTACATATGCATGCATACACATATACACACACATACATACGTGCATATACATATATACACATGCACATACACATACATATACACACATAAAAAAAAAAAAAAAAAAAAAAAAAATATATATATATATAATAAAAAAAAAAAAATAAAAAAAAAAAAAATAAATGAAATCCAAATTAATTAACCATATCCCAGTCTTCCCACAGTTTGCCCCATTTTAAATAGGATCCTCTTTGTTTATACAGAATCCTCTCATAGCTTTTCACTTTCTCTACCAAGGCCAGCCAATTGCTGCAATCTGGAGCGGAGGAACTAAACCATAACCTGGAAACAAGAAGCCTGGCCAAGAACATAACCTTAATCAATAATTTACGTTTTATGGGCTGATAATTAACCTCCGATAAGTCTCCCAAGACCCATATCCTGGGAGACAGAGGAACAGCAATGTTGAGTTTACGAGCCAGAGTGGTCTGGACCGATCTCCAATAGCTGCCCACCATTGGGCAGTCCCAAAACAGGTGTAAGTGGTCTGCCTCGGAGTCGCCACAACGTGGGCAATCGGAGGAGGCTCTAAGTCCTCTTCTATATAACCACATAGGTGTCACATATATTTTGTGCAAAATGTTAAATTGTACAACAGTGTGATTAAAATTGTGTGAAACATATTTTAAACTTTCCCCTATGTTCTCCCAATCTGGGGGACCCACCTCTAAAAGTAACGAAGACCAGGACTTCTGTCCTGGTGAAAGAAGACCCAAAAAAAAATGTTTCATTAAGTGTCTATAGCAATGTGATATTTTAATTTTCGTGGCGGGTTTCTTAATAATTAAATCGTGTAAAAATTCAGGAGTATCTATAAGAAAAAGGTGACTATTCAAAGTACTAGAAAGTGCAGACCTCAATTGAAAATATGCGTACCAGGCCACCTCACTCAGATTAGCCCTTTGCCCCAATTCCATCGAGGACAGAATTTGTCCACCACTAACCACCTGATGTAAGTACTCAACATTCCTAGTCCTCCAATACTGGCAGCAATTCAAGTCCCTTAAATTCAAAAGCTTTGGATTATGCCATAGTGGGGTACATATAAGTGATGCCTTAACTCCACACCAGCTCCTAATAACCCGCCAGGTCTTTATAGCCATTCTGCAGAAAAGTGTATGCCCGGTCTGTATATTTGATAAATAGTCGGACTCCAATACAGTAAGGAAATCCGTAAAACCTGAGTCTTTCACCACTTTACTGCAAAAGCTGCTATTTTCCCAGTCCTTAAAAAGGCAGAGTTGAGAGGCCATAAAGTAACCCCTAAAATAGGGGAGATTAAGGCCTCCCTGGTTATAAGGCATGGAGAAATAAAGCGCCTTCAATCTAACACGCTTCCTCCCCCATAATAGATCATTAAGCATCCGCTCTATCAATCTAAAATACTTATCTGCGATCCATACAGGTGAGTTGCGCAGGACATAAAGAACCTGGGGAAGTACTACCATTTTTATTAGAGAAATTCTATCAGCTCTTGTATGCAGAATTTTTTGCCATATCTTGATTTTAGCCCTCAACTTTATCAGCAGGGGAATCAAGTTAAGTTGAAGATATTCCTGAGGTTTGGCAGAAACTGAAATCCCCAGGTACTTTATTGATTCAGAGACTGTTAACTGATTATCCCAATCGCCTCGCAGCTCGTCTATAGGGAGGAGAACAGTCTTCTCCCAATTGATCTCCAGGCCAGACGGAGCAGAGAAAGAACCAACCAAATTCATTATACGAGGGAGAGTGGTTTCTGTTTGATGAAGAAAAACCAAGATATCATCTGCGTAAAGAGATACACGGTCATACTTCCCCATTATACCGAAGCCGGCCACCTGCAGATCCTGCCTTATACTGGCTGCTAAAGGTTCAATATAAATATTGAACAAAAGAGGGGAGAGAGGACATCCTTGACGGGTGCCTCTTCCTAAGGTGAAGCTCTCTGTAATCGTGTCGTTAATCCTGATCCTAGCAGCTGGGGAGCTATATAATAACTGAACCATCGCCATAAATCTAGGGCCAAAGCCCATTTTTTTCATCACCTCCCAGAGAAAAGTCCACTCCACCCTGTCGAAGGCTTTGGTGGCATCCAACGACAGGATGGAGCGGGCGCCGCACCCCGGGGACTGAATATTCATAAATAGCCTGTGCAGGTTGTGATGGGTACCCCTTTTGGGCATAAAACCATTTTGGTCTGGGTGGATAATAGTGGATATGACCCGTGAAAGCCTCCTAGCCAAAACTTTGGATAATAACTTAGCATCTGTGTTTAGTAGCGAAATTGGTCTATAAGAGCTCATTTCTATCGGGTCCTTGTCCTTTTTAGGAATTAAAACGATAAGAGCCTCCATCATAGTACATGGTAAGCTCCCTGCCTGTGTTGCCTGGGAGAAGACCTCTAACAGCTGAGGGAAAATCACATCGCTGTACTTGCGGTAGACCTCATATGGAAGACCATCCATACCTGGCGACGAATTCCCCGAGACAGATCCCAAAGCCTCCTGGAGCTCCGAAAGAGACAACTCCTCTTCCAGATATTCTATTTGGGCTTCGTTTAGAGTAGAAAGTGAAATCCTCTCCAGGAACCGCGTCGCCAGGTCGGGTGACAGGCCAGAAGGCGGACTGTATGTCTGAATAAAATATTGTAGAAAAGTGTCCCTGATTCCTTCTGGATCTGTTATAATTTCCCCCGCTATATTACGAATAGCGACAATAGATTGATTTTTCTTGTCTTGTTGTGTGATTATCCTAGCTAGCAGCCTACCAGGACGTCCAGACTCCGAAAAATATTTTAAGCCCTTGAAAAATACTCTATGATTTGCTTTCTCTATTATATATTTTTCCAAGGAGCAACTGGCCCTCTGCATCTCTTCCCTGTTATACTCAGTAGGTTGACTGGAAAATCGCTCAGTTGTGTCTGCAGCAGCCTTGGCCAGTTCCTCCTCTTTTTTTTTAAATGTTCTCTTTACTGCCGCAATCTCGCTTATAAAGACCCCCCTCAGATATGCTTTCAGGGCATCCCATACTATATTGATGTTGGCAGAGGGGCGATTCACCTCCCAAAAGGAGGATATCAGAGATTTAGTGGACTGAAGATTGTCCATAATAGTAAACCAATATGGATTCAACTTAAATCCTAGCCCCCTATTATCCTTGTTCTTCCCAGTGCAAACCTCAACCAGTACGGGTGAATGATCCGAAATTGTTCTTACCCCATATCGTATCTTGCGGATGTTACTCAGATTACTCTCATTAGTAAATGCTAAATCAATTCTAGACATTGCTCTACCGCCCCTGCTAACACAAGAATATACTCGCTTACCTCCGCCAAGATGTTCCCATATATCCACCAGTCCAACCTCCAGGCAGAATTGTGGCAGCGGGGAAGTACATAAGCTCCTCCCCCGTTCTGCATCTGATGTAAATCTATCTTTATTGGGGTCCATTACTGCATTGAAGTCCCCCATCAGAACTAGCCGGCATTCTGATCTCCCTTCAAAAAAAAGTGTTAGCTGGATCAGTGGATACATTGAAAAAGGCGGAGGTATATAAAAGAAAGCAAGGATATAACTATAGCCATGCAGCTTACCATGCAAAAAGATAAATCTTCCCTGGTCATCTATATAGGATTCTATAAGGGTAAAGTCCACAGAATTATGAATCAGAACTGAGACGCCCCTAGAAGAGCTGCTAAAGGTAGAGTGATAAGATTGAGAGTACCATCCCGTTGTCAAGCGGGACACGGTTTCTCTAGTAAGATGAGTTTCTACCATGCAGATAATTGCTGGAAGATATCTTTTAAGTGCATCCATGATAGCTTGTCTTTTGACCCTTTCCCCAAGCCCTCTAATATTCCAAGTTACAATTCTAGTGGACATCCTTCACTGTAGCAAGAAAGAAAAAAAAAAAAAAAAAAAAAAAAACACCAAAGCAAAAAAAAAAAAAAAAAAAAAAAATAAAGAAAAAAAAAAAAAAAAAAAAAAAAAAAAACCACACAACCCCAAACCTGCAAGGTGGGTTCCCCCCTCCCCTCTCCATTGATCCGCCCGATCTAATCAGCGAACCTCTAAACCTCCGGCCGTTCTCCCTTACCCCAACCCCCCCGCCCCCTCCATAATGATATTGCGCAATTTCATATGCCCATTTGCTCCATCCAGTCTAGCGCTTGTTGTGGTTTTTCAAAAAATTGAACAATTCCCTTATGGATCACTCTTAGTTTCGCTGGATACTGTAAAGAATATTTAATGTCCTTGGACGCCAAGCGTTTTTTAATCTCTATAAAATTTCTTCTTTTTTCCTGGGTCTGCCGAGCAAAGTCTGGAAAAAAGAGCAATTTAGTGCCCTGATATTCAGTAGGTGTGCACTCTCTTGCTCTTTTCAGTATCATATCTCTATCAGCAGACAATAATAATTTCATTATAATTGCTCGCGGCGGCCTCCCTGGAGTAGGTTTCCCCCCTGGTATTCGATGGGCTCTTTCTATTTGAAACATCGAGGAAAAGTAATCACTACCAAGATTGTTCAAAACCACATCTTTGAGTTGTTCCTCTAACTGTCGACCTTCAGCTCCTTCTGGAAAGCCAATTATGCGGACATTATTTCGCCTTGCCCTGTTTTCCAGATCCTCCAGCTTATTTTGTAATGATTGATTTTCTGAAGCCAGGAGCACGGTTTTGGATCTTAGCATTTCCACATCGGTTTGCAAGGAATCAACTATTTTTTCAACATTATAGACTCGCTCCCGGATATTTACAAGATCTTCTCTAATTAAGGCAATATCACTCTGCACTGAGCCCAGCTGGGTAGCCATCCCTTGCACTAAGGTGCCGTTATTTTCCACGGCGCACAAGATTTTATTCAGAACTGAAGGATCGTATTCAGTTCGCATTTGTGCAGAGAGACTTTCCTCTCCTGTCTCATGTCCTGCCTCCACTGATCCGTTATCGGATAGTTCATCAGTTTGGGGAATTCTCGCAGGTTTCTTTAAGTTCGCAGTCGATTTTATTTTAGCTGTGTTCTTTTCATTTGGGAGGGGTGATTTCAGGAACTTATCTATTTTATTGTCAGGGGTCTTAGACACCATCTTTGCTGCGGAGGAATCCACTGACCGTCGCTTTGGGGCCATTTTCTTCCCCCCCTCTTTACTCCTCTTATCCTCTTTCTCCCCCTTTTTTCCTCCCTTCCCTTGCTTTATCACCCTTCTATCCCCTCTTCTCCAAACACCACTAGAGGGAGCAAGACCAAAAAAAAAAAATATAGCGGGGGAGTTTAGCAAGAAAAACAAGAATAGCGTCACAAACAGCAAATTGCAATGTTCTCACGTGTCCAGCATGCGCCTCAAGCCTAGCAGAAAGTCCAGGACCGGCCAAAAACGAAGGTGCACGAAATCCTTGCGGTCGCCCGGGTGGTTAAGTAAGCCAGGTGATGAGCCAGGGAATCTTCTCCAAAAAATAACCATCCAGATGCCGCCTTCAGCCGCGGATGAGAACCCAGGTCACAGAAGAAAAAAAGAAACAACATAGATGCCTGCAGTCCCAAGAATCACCAGCAGAGGGCAGGCTGCCACAAGCCAAGGAGCAGCCAAGGAACAGCTGATCGCAGACGAGTGCCGTGCACCAGGGTAAGGAGCCGGAGGCAAGCTGAGGAGGAGACCGCAGATTCCTCAAGGGAAACCAGGAAAACAGACCCCCCAGGAAGCGACACCGACCAACAACCAATGGAACAGCCGGCCCCCAGCCAGCAGAGAGGGAGGTAAGCCGACACCAACGAGAGTAGGCCAGGGAGCCGCCGCATTCAAGGCATCAGCTGTTTCGGCAGGAGCGGGAACAGGAGCCTGGAGGGAGGAGGCTGGCGAGGAGGGAGAGCGAGACGCGTCTCTCACATCACGTCATCACGCCACATATGTTTAAAAGAACTAAAAATATAAAATTGGATTAAAAACATGGCTAACTAAATCCTCCCTCTTGAAAAAAAAAATGGTAATAGTTGAAATTCGATAACATGTGGTCGTCTTAGGTGTTGAATTTCTCAGTGGCCTCAAACATTAGGCATTCACCGGACAGAAAAGGTCTTTTATGCCACTGTATTTACATAAGACAGGGACCATTATTTGTTCTGGCTGGTGACAGATATATGTGGGCTGGCATGAGGAAGCTCAATTAAACGTGATCGTCACCGGTGTTGAAAGTCTCTAAGATCCATGCCTCAATTATTTTTAGAAATATGAGGAAGTCCACACTGTCGTGATCTAGGTGAGTGCGCTTATCGGTCACGATCCCCCCTGCTGCGCTGAACGTCCTTTCGGACAGGACACTCGACGAGGGGCGAGCCAAGAGTTCCATGGCAAATTGTGCCAGCTCTGGCCACAGGTCAAGCCTGCACACCCTGTAGTCAAGGGGTTACTCGCTTCTCAGCACGTCCACATCCGCCGTTAACCCGATGTAGTCAGACATCTGTCGGTCTAGGCGGTCCCTGAGGCTGTATCTAGAGGGTGGCTGTCGATGGATTGTCTGCAAGAATGATTTCATATCCGAAGTGACCAACACATCATCGATCCGCCCTCTTCTTGAATGCGCTGCAAGATTGGTACTCGCAGCTATTTCTCTGTGGGTTGAAATTCCTATGCCAGTGCCCGAAACAGTATAATGCAGCATCTCTCGAAGAAAGGCCTGGAAATGCTGCATTCTGACAGCACTCTGTGATGCTGGTAACATGTCCGCCATTTTGTGTTTCTAGCGGGGGGTCTAAGTACGTTTCCACCCAGTACTTGTCCTTGCCCTTTATGCTTTTTATACGGGGGTCCCTCTTCAAACACTGGAGAATGAAGGCTCTCATTTGCACTAAATTGGAAGCACTGGAGAGCCCTGACTCTTGCTCACCACGCAGGAGAATGTCGTCCTCGGTCTCCTGTCCCTATCCACGGACAACACAAGGGATGCCAGAAATGTTTAAAGCCTGCTCTTCTTGCTCCTCCTCCTCCCCCCAGCCACCATACTCCTCTGATTCCTCTTCAGACTTCTGCTGACTTGTCTCAGATGGAGTAGCCCCCCCTGGGAATTCCTTTAGCATTGCGACTTCATCTTCCTGCTCCTCGACGGCTTGATCAATGACATGACGCAATGCACGCTCCAGAAAGAAGGCGTAAGGTACGATGTCACTGATGGCACCCTGGCTGCGACTGACCAGTTTGGTGATCTCATCAAATGGCAACAGAAGTCTGCATGCGTCGCGCATGAGAAGTCACTGGCGTTGAAAAAAAAAACAAGCTCCCCAGAACCTGTCCTGCCGCAGACTTCGTACAGGTAGTCGTTAACGGCACGTTTCTGCTGGAGCGGCCTATCAAGCATATACAAGGTGGAGTTCCTGCTCGTCAGGTAGTCACAAATTAGACGTTTGTGTCACGGACGGTGTACAGGAAACAAGACAAAGCAACATGCATATATGACTTACTGGATACAAAGCTAAGGAACCAAAAGGGAGACCCCCTGCACAAGACCTGAGACTTTCCCTGGCTGCTCAGCCTATGCAAAGATCCCAGAGGTACCACGTACCTCGACTATATAACCCCTGAACACCCTACAATAGTGAGGGGACACGACCACCTGCTCCCTACACCAGACACGGAGGGAGTCAGGGTCACCTGGGATCCAGCAAACAGAAAATAACAGATAAATGTTCAGCACTTAACTTTGTAGCAGACTGGAAAACAAGATCAGCATGCACACACACTCCAGGAAGTAGTATAAGCCGCCCAGTAATGCATTATGGGGAGGAATTTAAAGGGAAGCAATCAGTCCAACTACATGACTGAGCTGAGAGAGGCTAACGAGATGAGGAACTGAACATCACAACAAAGAACACTCAAGGAGGAGGTTCTGAAAGGCTTCTGTCAGAGCTTCTCAGCTGTCTGGTTGTGACAGTTTGATGGGCAAGTGGTGTCGCCGCTGAATCTCAGCAAGGCGAGCCATGGCCGTTTAAGATTTTCTAAAATGACCAGAGATTTTCCTAGGCCTGCCGCAATATGTCCTGGACCACGGGGTATTTGGCAACGAATTGCAGCACGAAAGTGTTCCAGACGTGTGCCATGCATGGCACATATGTCTTTTTGTCCTGTTTCAGCACGCTCAGCAGATTGGCACTGTTGTCGCAAACCACTTTACCAACTGTCAAATTGAGCGGGGTTAGCCACTGATCGGCCTGTGACTGCAGAGCTGAAAGCAGGGCAGGACCGGTGTGGCTCTTGGCTTCCAGGCACAACAGCTACAGCATAGCATGGCAACGTCTCACCTGGCATGTCAAATAGGTTCTGGGGAGCTTGGGGGTGCAGCGGAAGAGGCGGTAGCAGTGGAAAAGGAGGAGTCAGCCGAGGAGGAGACGGAGGATGGAGTAGGAGGAGGAGAAGAAGAGGCAGGCCTGCATGCAATTCGTGGCGGTAACACCAAATCCTCATAGGTGCCACGGTTGCATGCTTGACAGCCATCAGAGGTTCATCCAGTGGGCAGTAAAAGTTATTTACCTTCCCTGCCCATGTTTGCTAGACCACGTGTCTGTGGTCAGATGTATCTTGGCACCAACACAGATACATTCACTTGCCGCTGAACATGGCCATATACAGTAGCTCTGGGATGCCCTTCAGGGAGAAATATTTCCTTCCGGGGACCTTCCATTGTGGTGTGCCAGTGACCACAAATTTTCTAAAGCCCTCCGAGTCCACCAGTTTATATGGCAGTAGTTGGCAGGCTAGGAGGTCCGACAAACTGGCAGTCAGCTGTTAGGCAAAAGGGTTATCAGGCGTCATCAACATTTTGCGTTCCAACATTTAGGCCATGGAAGCCTGCTTTTTGCCAGATGAACGCGACAATGGCCCGGTGAAAGGTGGAGTGGAAGACAAATGGGAGGAGAGAGGAGAAGGAGATGAGGCAGGGCGCGGAGACCCGGGAGTGTGGCTTTGTGGGTTTTGACGGTGTTGCTCCCACTGGGCTTAGTGATGGGAGGCCAGGTGCCTTCTTAAGACTGTCATCCCTAGTTGAGTGTTGGGCTTACTGTGACTAATGCGTTGACAGCACAGGCTGCAGATGGCAACGCTATTGTCAGCAGCTGACGCGTTTAAAAAAGATCACACTGCGGAGCCATGTGCCGGAGCCCCAGATGTGACCGTTCATGGTGGATGGCTCGCTCCAGATACATTTGCAGTCTTCTTTTTGCCTCCTGTGCACTGCGAGTTCTGCCTGCTTGCCCTCCTTCTCCTCCTCCCTATCTGCTGCTCTGTCTCTCCCTCTGTTCTCCCTCCCTCTTCCTTTCTTGGGGTACCTACATAACGTCCATTGACACGTTATCATCGTCAGCTTCACCACCACTGATGTTAGAGATCTCGGAGTAGGCAGCAACAGCGGGGACCACCTTCCTTGGGCTGATCTGGATACTGTCATCAGACCGCTGGATGGCGGCCGTAGCTACCTCCTCTTCCTGATCCGATGCCAAGAATGGCTGTGAATTGGTAAGGTCTGAGAATTGATGGGAAAATTATTCCTCTGACTCGAGTGGAGGGGTTATGGTGGTGGTGTCTTTGGGAGTGCACACAGCAGATAGTGAGGAGGGTGCTGATACAGAGGATAGGAGGGTGCAGAAGTGGAAGGCTGAGGGAGCCACTTAACCAACTCTGGTACGTTCTTTGACAAAATTGCACGCACCTTTTCTAACTTACCACTTAGGCTCCGCTCTAGTGAACCTGCCCGACCCCTACCACCCCTGTGGAATGACCTGCCTCTGCCTGTCATTTTCAAAATGAATATGTCACAAAGTCCCTATAGAAGAGCAGTATTTGTGGAAGCAGGTATATACAACCCCTTAACCCCTTAAGGACATAGGACGTACCGGTACGCCCTATTTCCCGAGTCCTTAAGGACCAAGGACGTACCGGTACGTCCTGACTTTAAAATCGGCATTCCGGCGCCGCAGGGGTTAATTTGAACAGGATGCCGGCTGAAATCATTCAGCCGGCATCCTGTTAAAACGCCAGGGGGGGTCATGTGACCCCCCCGTGTCGGCGATCGCAGCAAACCGCAGGTCAATTCAGACCTGCGGTTTGCTGCGCTTTTTGCAGTTTCTGATCCCCGCGGTCCCTGACCGCGGGGATCAGAAACTTTAGAGTGTCTAAAATCAATATAGTACACCCCCCCCTGCACCCCTGCATGATTTGATGGCAGCGGGTTGTGCAGGGGGGGTGTCGCAGGCGGTGGGGGCGTTGCGGGAGGCGGGCGGTGCGGCAGGCGGGATCGCGATCCCCCGCCCGCCTCCCATTGAATAATCGTTGGTGTACAGTGGGTATACCAGGGTGCCAGCACATTGCTGGCACCCTGGTATAAACGGCTGACATCGTTGATGCGATGTCAGCCGTTTAACCCTTTCCATACAGCGGTCCGTACGGACCGCTGTATGGAAAAGGTTAACAGTAAAAGGGAGCTCCCTCCCTCTCCGATCGGGGGGCTGCTGTGCCTTTGCAGCCCCCCGATGGGAGAGGGAGAGAGCCCCCAGACAGCCCCCCCAGAGCCCCGTCCTTACCCTTCCCTGTCTGCGCAGTTCTGACCATAACTGAGCAGACGGGGAAGGTTCCCATGACAACAGGACGCCTGCTCAGGCGTCCTGCTGTCCATGGTGCTGAACAGATCTATGCTGAAAGCATAGATCTGTTCAGTGTAAGTAAAATACAGTTACAGATACCTATATAGGTTCTGTACTGTATTTTACAGACATCAGACCCACTGGATCTTCAAGAACCAAGTGGGTCTGGGTCAAAAAAAAAAAATAATAAGTGAAAAAAGTTAAGATAAAAAAAAAAAACATTTATCACTGAATAAAAATTAAAAAAAATAAAATAAACTACACATATTAGGTATCGCCGCGTCCGTAACGACCTGATCTATAAAACGGTCATGTTACTTTCCCCGCACAGTGAACGCCATAAAAATAAAAAAATAAAAACTATGAGAAAATTGAAATTTTGCCCACCTTACTTCCCAAAAAAGGTAATAAAAGTGATCAAAAAAGTCGCATGTACGCCAAAATAGTACCAATCAAACCGTCATCTCATCCCGCAAAAAATTTGACCCTACTCAAGATAATCGCCCAAAAACTGAAAAAACTATGGCTCTTAGACTATGGAAACACTAAAACATCATTTTTTTTGTTTCAAAAATAAAATCATTGTGTAAAACCTACATAAATAAAAATAAAGTATACATATTAGGTATTGCCGCGTCCGTATCGACCGACTCTATATAAATATCATATGACCTAACCCCTCAGGTGACCACCATAAAAAATAAAAATAATAAATTGTGCAAAAAAAGCAATTTTTTGCCATCTTACGTCACAAAAAGTGTAATAGCAAGCGATCAAAAAGTCATATGCACCCCAAAATAGTGCCAATCAAACTGTCATCTCATCCCGCAAAAAATTAGACCCTACTCAAGATAATCGCCCAAAAACTGAAAAAACTATGGCTCTCAGACTATGGAGACACTAAACAATTTTTTGGTTTTAAAAATGAAGTTATTGTATAAAACTTACATAAATAAAAAAAATTGTATACATATTAGGTATCGCTGCGTCCGTGACAACCTGCTCTATAAAATTACCACGTGATCTAACCTGTCAGATGAATGTTGTAAATAACAAAAAAAAAAAACGTGCCAAAAAAGCTATTTCTTGTTACCTTGCCGCACAAAAAGTGTAATATAGAGCAACCAAAAATCATATCTACCCTGAACTAGTACCAACAATACTGCCACCCTATTCCGTACTTTCTAAAATGGGGTCACTTTTTTGGAGTTTCTACTCTAGGGGTGCATCAGGGGGGCTTCAAATAGGACATGGTGTCAAAAAAACCAGTCCAGCAAAATCTGCCTTCCAAAAACCGTATGGCATTCCTTTCCTTCTGCTCCCTGCCGTGTGCCCGTACAGCGGTCTACAACCACATATGAGGTGTTTCTGTAAACTACAGAATCAGGGCCATAAATAATGAGTTTTGTTTGGCTGTTAACCCTTGCTTTGTAACTGGAAAAAAAATATTAAAATGGAAAATCTGCCAAAAAAGTGAAATTTTGAAATTGTATCTCTATTTTCCATTAAATCTTGTGCAACACCTAAAGGGTTAACAAAGTTTGTAAAATCAGTTTTGAATACCTTGAGGGGTGTAGTTTCTTAGATGGGGTCACTTTTATGGAGTTTCTACTCTAGGGGTGCATCAGGGGGCTTCAAATGGGACATGGTGTCAAAAAAACTGTCCAGCAAAATCTGGCTTCCAAAAACCATACAGCGTACCTTTCACTCTACGCCCCGCTGTGTGGCCGTACAGTAGTTTACGGCCACATATGGGGTGTTTCTGTAAACGGCAGAGTCAGGGCAATAAAGATACAGTCTTGTTTGGCTGTTAACCCTTGCTTTGTTAGTGGAAAAAATGGGTTAAAATTGAAAATTAGGCAAAAAAATGAAATTCTCAAATTTCATCCCCATTTGCCAATAACTCTTGTGCAACACCTAAAGGGTTAACGAAGTTTGTAAAATCAGTTTTGAATACCTTGAGGGGTGTAGTTTCTTAGATGGGGTCACTTTTATGGAGTTTCTACTCTAGGGGTGCATCAGGGGGCTTCAAATGGGACATGGTGTCAAAAAAACTGTCCAGCAAAATCTGGCTTCCAAAAACCATCCGGCGCACCTTTCACTCTACGCCCCGCTGTGTGGCCGTACAGTAGTTTACGGCCACATAATGGGTGTTTCTGTAAACGGCAGAGTCAGGGCAATAAAGATACAGTCTTTTTTGGCTGTTAACCCTTGCTTTGTTAGTGGAAAAAATGGGTTAAAATTGAAAATTAGGCAAAAAAATGAAATTCTCAAATTTCATCCCCATTTGCCAATAACTCTTGTGCAACACCTAAAGGGTTAACAGAGTTTGTAAAATCAGTTTTGAATACCTTGAGGGGTGTAGTTTATAGAATGGGGTCATTTTTGGGCGGTTTCTATTATGTAAGCCTTGCAAAGTGACTTCAGAGCTGTAGTGGTCCCTAAAAATTGGGTTTTTGTAAATTTCTGAAAAATTTCAAGATTTGCTTCTAAACTTCTAAGCCTTGTAACATCCCCAAAAAATAAAATATCATTCCCAAAATAATTCAAACATGAAGTAGACATATGGGGAATGTAAAGTCATCACAATTTTTGGGGGTATTACTATGTATTACAGAAGTAGAGAAACTGAAACTTTGAAATTTGCTAATTTTTCCAAATTTTTGGTAAATTAGGTATTTTATTATGCAAAAAAAATAATTTTTTTGACTTTATTTTACCAGTGTCATGAAGTACAATATGTGACGAAAAAACAATCTCAGAATGGCCTGTATAAGTAAAAGCGTTTTAAAGTTATCAGCACTTAAAGTGACACTGGTCAGATTTGCAAAAAATGGCCTGGTCCTTAAGGTGAAAATGAGCCTGGTCCTTAAGGGGTTAATGATTATTTGCTGGAGGCAGGTATATCTAATCTCTTAATCAGTTTTTTTGGGGGCAACAGGTATATCACACCAGTTACAATTAGTTGTTCCAATAGCGTTTGTCCCTCTGTATAGCTGCGGTATCTTAGCAAAACTGCACACAACTGCTGCGTAATACAAATACACTATATAGAAATTATATTATAGGTATATCACACCCCTGCCTCAATCAGTTTTTTGGGGTGGGCAACTGGTATATCACACCAGTTGCAATTAGTTTTTCCAATAGCGTTTGTCCCTCTGTATAGCTACGTTATCTTAGCAGCACCGCACACAACTGCTGCACAATACAAATCCACTATATAGAAAGTATATTATAGGTATATCACACCCCTCCCTCAATCAGTTTTTTGAGGGGCATCTCGTATATCACACCAGTTGCAATTAGTTGTTCCAATAGCAATTGTCCCTCTGTATAGCTTTGGTATCTCAGCAGAACCGCACACAACTGCTGCATAATACAAATGCACTATATAGAAAGTATATTATAGATATATCACATTCCTGCCTCAATCAGTTTTTTTGGGGCAACTGGTATATCACACCAGTTGCAATTAGTAGTTGCATTAGCGTTTGTCCCTCTGTATATCTGTGTTATCGCAGCAGAACAGCACACAACTGCTGCACAATACAAATGCACTATAGAATATAGAAAGTATATTATAGGTATTTTACACCCCTGCCTCAATCAGATTTTTTGGGGGGCAACTGGTTGCAATTAGTTGTTCCAATAGCGTTTGTCCCTCTGTATAGCTGCGGTATTACAGCAGAACCGCACACAAATGCTGCACAATACAAATGCACTATATGGAAAGTATATTATAGTTATATCACACCCCTGCCTCAATAAAAAAAAATTGTGGGGGCAACTGGTATATCACATCAGTTGCAATTAGTTGTTCCAATAGCGTTTGTCCCTCTGTATAGCTGCGGTATCGCAGCAGAACCGCACACAACCGCTGCACAATACAAATGCACTATATAGAAGGTATATTATAGGTATATCACACCCCTGCCTCAATCTGTTTTTTTGGGGGGGCAACTGGTATATCACACTAGTTGCAATTAGTTGTTCCAATAGCATTCGTCCCTCTGTATAACTGCAGTATTGCAGCAGAACCGCACATATCAGCTGCACAATACAAATGCACTATAATATACTTTCTATGTTAGAAAGTATATTATAAGTATATCACATCCCTCAGTATGTCACACCTATCGATAGCACACCTATACCAGTCCTTAAAAGGACTTTTGTGGCCCTATTAGTTAGCGTTTGGTGTCCCTAACAGTCTGTCCCTGCTCCACACAGAAACCTCTCCCTACACTGGCAAAAGACAGAATGTAAAATGGCAACTATATCGGGTAAATTTTAAGGGTAGGAGGTTTGTTCATGTGCTAAAACATCTCAATTGGTTGTCCTGTCCCACCTGATGGATGTGTCATGAGTCAAAGTTCGGTGCAATGCAAAAGAATGTGGCGCCGGCGGACATCGCCATATGTTAGCATGTTCGCCGGGTGAACCACAAGTCTTTCTGTAGTAGTGACTATGGCATCTAAGTGGTTAGACAGGGAGAGGCCACCTCCTTCCCTGATTATAGCAATCCCCCTGCAATCCTGTGATTGCAGAATTGTATTGGCAGTCCAGCTCTTAGTGTAGGTCCCCAGGCCGCTAAGGCGTTCTACGTTGTTATGGAAGTCCAGAACATACCTCCTTCCTCTTCAGTGGCTTACGGTGTTGCTCTATCCCTCCCTCATGATTTAACACTGAAGCTCTGTGTGCTCAGATTCACTGCTGGGTGTATGTGAGCACAAGCCCTGCACAAGTTTACTTTCTTTACAAGTTGTAAAATGCAATCATCCAGTAATTTCCAAACATGCATCTTAACAATGTTCTATACAGATTAGTGTCAGTCATCAATGTCCCCAGTATTCATATTTTGCTATATATTTTTATGTACATACACACACCGTTTTTAACATCATCAATGGTCTCTAACTCAAGAGGTACACTCTTCAAATATATGAAATCACACAAACAAAGGAGTGCAACCACATCAATTTTTTAGAATTAAAAAATAACATTTTATTTATATCATGGTAAAACAACATATATTATAGTACATAATTATGTGTACACGGGGACAAATCACAGATGTAAATCACCTTTTCAACAGACCCATAGCACTAAATTATGCCGAGATCTACCCCCTTGCATAGTACTCTCCGGAAACTCCCAGAAAAAAATGGATCACACTGAAGGGATCTGGATCAAGGCAAATAATTGAACTGCACGCATGCTATCTATGTGGACTTGTGCCTCACTTATACAGCTCTAATCTACAGATTTAACAAAGCCGAAAAGGTGCACTACATAACTATATTACATACCACAATGCAGGGGCTGCTGGCAAGGTGAAGTTACTCCTCGACGCGCGTTTCGCGTATAGTTTGCTTCGTCCACACCGTTTTTGTAGACTACAAGTACAGCAGGCTGGTTTTCCAGCCTGCATTTGTGGGAGGGGCATAGGGTACTTAACCGTCCGTGCAGCCTCCAACAGGCGTCGGCATCGCATGGTGCATTGCGGTGACGTCATCCGAGTGCGACTTCCGGTTCCGGCCTTCCCACTTCGACGAACACCGGCGGCGGCGGCAGCGGCAGCAATAACCTCTCCTGCGCAGCAGTCATCCTGGTAAGCGGTCACCCCGTCGCTCCACCACTGGTCCGGGCACCCACCGCCAGCCCACATTCTCCCAGGCATGTCTCCGCTCATCGCTCCCTCCGCTCGCATGCCCCGGTTGGCCTCACACACGGCTGCGGCACCCACCTGAGCATCCGGGGGCCGCGGCCAGCGCGGCGGTTTGCCTGGCTCCAAGAGCACTGCAGAGTTTAACCGGCACGGCCTGCTTCTCCAAGCCGACGCGCCGCACGTCTCCTCCTCACTGCAGGCCGCGTCACCGGTGCCAGTACCGGAGGCGGCGGCAGCCGGGGTCCAGAGGGCTGCGCTTCCCTGCTGGAGGGGTCGGCTCTCTGCCTTGGGCAGGCGCAGCCCCACAATGTAGATATCAATAATATACTCTGGCACACACAATGCTAACCTTTCTGTACTCTTGCGCATAGAGGCATTGTGAGTGTGTCCTGGCACTACACTATCCTTGAGCTCAACACTGGTTCACACAACCACTTGTACACGTTGAACGCCAGCCATGAACCATTTATTTATGGTTCTGGCTCCGTCCACACTCATCATTTTTTGTCTAGATGGTTGGGCAGGGGCAACAGGTGGCAAACAAAACAGGTCTGTGTCAAATATTCAACCAAAATGTTTCACACGGCAAACTACAACTCCCAGCATGTAAACATGCTTAGGTACTCTTCTTGCTCCCATAGACGTGGGCGGGGCATGCTGGGAGTTGTAGTCTCTAAGCAGCATCAGCGCCAGAGGTTGCTGACCCCTGGTTCAGACTATAGCTGATGCAGGGTTGGAGTTGGGAGTTCCGGTCGGGACCCCCATCACAGATTCTGTCCATGTTTTCCTTGCTTTCCTTCGCCTGGCCCGCCATGATTCTTTTCCTGTCTCCACACTGTCACGTGCATGTTTTCTTCGTGTCCTGTCACCTGATACTTTCAGGTTCTCTTCGTGTCCGGTCATCTGATACGTTCAGGTTCTCTTCGTGTCCCGTCACCTGATACATTCAGGTTCTCTTCGTGTCCTGTCACCCGTTACGTTCAGGTTCTCTTCATGTCCTGTCACCTGATATTTCAGGTTCTCTTCGTGTCCTGTCATTCTTCATGTCCTGTCACCTGATACGTTCAGGTTCGCTTCGTGTCCTGTCACCTGATACGTTCAGGTTCGCTTCGTGTCCTGTCACCTGATACATTCAGGTTCGCTTTGTGTCCTGTCACCTGATATGTTCAGGTTCGCTTTGTGTTCCTGTCACCTGATACGTTCAGGTTCGCTTTGTGTCCTGTCACCTGATACGTTCAGGTTTTCATCGTGTCCTATCACCTGACACGTCCAGATTTTCATCATGTCCCCTTGCTTGTCAGGCTCAGTTTTTCTCCTTTCCGATACGCACGGATTTTCAGGGCCGGTTGCCTGACACTTCCACAATCACTCCATGTTTCCTAGCCGTCCCGTCCAGGTTCTTCATCTGTCCTTGTCCACTCATGTCAACTCCCCTCCTACTGTCCTGTCACGCCTTCTTTCTGCTTTAAGTGTACCTATCACGGTCAGTTCATGCTCTTTACCTCTCACACTCTGGTCCTGTTGGCTCTCCGTTGCCGTCGTGCGCGGGTCATGTCACCTCGCTGGCTGCCACTCTGGTAAATTCCACGCTGGCATCCACTTGAGGCCTCGTCACCAGAGGCATCTCGGCTTTCGGTCTTGTTTACAGGACCCAACGTTTTTCCAAGTCACCTGTCAAGCAGCTCATGCTTCTTTTACTACCTGATACGCTCAGGCCATTTCGTTTTGCGTGTTTTTTCAAGCTCTTGTCTTTCCATCACCTGGTACCGTTCTTGTTTTCACCTTCCAGCCAGGTTCGTTGGCCCTAGGCATGTGTTTTCTGTCCGTCCATCACGGCTTCGTATGGGCCACTCAGCTACATAGCACCGTTTTTATCTTCTCCAGTAACCATCTCCCGGCGTACCCCGGGGTCTCCAGTCCGATCATTCTGCACAGTCCATCACTCTCGTTAATTCCTGACCCGCTCAGGTTGTCATTTCTTTCTTCCCTCATTCAGGTCTCGTTCTTCCTGATCGTCATCTGCGTAAGTTCCGTTTTCAGAAATTTTTTGGGGTGTACCTCTTCACGCAGGTACCTGTTCAATTTCTGCCTCACTTACAAATCCCAGGTTGCGGGGTGTGAAGTCTCACCCTCTTCGTGGACTTTCCCGGGCATTTTGCTTGCTCCCAGGTTTCCCTTTTTTCCACCCTAATTCCTCTTGGCTCCAGGTAAGAAAAAAAATAAAATAACATTTTTTGTTATTTGCATGAGGTTTGTCATTTCAATTCAGATCCTCCCAACAGGGTCCGGCTCAAACGGTGTGCCCATCTTTCTCGATATCATGTCCCACGTGTCTGACATTAAAGACTCAATGTCTATCCCGGAGTCAGCGATCTCCGAGGCAGCCAGCTGCGCTTCATACAGACACTGGACCATCCCCAGGTTGATCGCCGAACTTAAAAAGAAAGGGATCCGCCACTCCGCATCAGCATGAAAGGCAGAGTTATATTGTCTGCTCTTTCCTGAAACACCCAGGGCCCCTGAAGCACCCAGAGCCTCCGAAGACCTGGTCTCTATGTCTACCATCCAGCTATCCTTGACCCAGCTCCACGCAACCATAAACAACTTAGCGTCGTCAATTTCGGACATCGATTCAAGACTCCAGGCCATCGAGAACAAGGATTCCATGTCTCCTCCTCCAACGGAGCCCGAAGCTGTTCCTTCAACTTCCCGGGCCAACCCCCCAGGTACAAGTCTTGGCACTCCCGACATCGCCCCCGCTTTCTTTGTACCAGAGAACATCAGGCAGGATATCCTGGCTGGAAAGGACATCAACTTGGCCGCCATCCTGATTTCCACCCACGACACGGTCGAAAACCGGACAATTGCCTGCGGTGACGTATCGGTGGTGCTGAGGTCTAAAGACGCCCGCCTCAACAGGAAGCTCACCATTCCCGAATTCATGCTGACCTTCAGCCTGTACCGCGACATTGTGTGCTCCATTCATCCCCACCGCAGGGAAGAACTGGATACTTATCTATACAGGATCACCGAATTAGGTTACAAGTACGACGGCTACGCCTTCTACGAGTACCATCGATCGTTTTCCGAAAAAGCTGCAGCTGCGTTCCTCCAGTACCAGCATGTCACCAACTGGGCTGTCTTGGATATGGAGCTCTTTTGCAGGCATTTTGCCAGCCAGAAAGCCCCAGTTTGTGCCAGTTGCCAGTCAGTCTTCCATTCTTCCAACTGGTGCCCCCATGTCTCCAACCCAACCTCTGCCAGACCAGTGATCAACTCCAGTGCGCAAAAGTCCTACCCCTTCACGGACAAACTCGGTCGTCCCATCACCTTTTTAGGGAAGAATCAAATATGTAACAACTTCAATCTAGGTTTCTGCAGTTATGACAAGTGTAAAGCTTTGCACATTTGCTCCATTTGCTTTAGGGCCCATCCGCAGTCCTCCTGTTCCCAACGCACGGCCAAACGCTCCTGACTAGGCTGGGTCAACATTGACCTGTTACTCTCCCTCCTCCAACAACATCATGACCCCAGTTTCGTCCTGTTCCTCAAACAGGGTTTCTCGGCGGGCTTCCATACAGGGTTAGTCACCCTTCCGCAGGTCACTCATGAATGCCCCAACCTTCTGTCATCTCTTGCGGACCCCGTGGCGGTGGACGAATTGTTGGAGGCCGAGTTGCAGAAAGGCTTCATGATCGGTCCTTTCGCCGAGTCTCCTTTCCTTGTTGACCGGGTCAGCCCCATAGGTTTGGTCACTAAGAAAACCTCAAATAAAAAAAGATTAATATACGATCTGTCTGCTCCTCATGCATCCAGCACCCCCAGCATAAATTCCCTGGTCCCCTCAGATGAATTTTCAATGCAGTACTCTTCTCTGGACGAGGCCATAGAACTCATCTTACAGGTCAGGGCAGGAGCCTGGTTGTCAAAGGCTGACATTTCCGATGCCTTCAAGTTGCTGCCAATTCTGCCTCACCTGTGGAAGTTCTATGGCATCAAATGGAGGGCAAAGTATTATTTTGCCACCCGCTTGACGTTCGGGTCAAAGAGCAGCCCCTGGCTCTTTGACCAGTTCGCCCAAGCACTTCACTGGATCCTGGTTAACCACGTCCATTGTCCGAGGGTGATCCATTACTTGGACGACTTCTTGCTCATCGAGTACACGCCCCGGATAGGCTGGACAGCCTCCTCAACCTGTTCAGCCGCCTGAACGTTCCAGTGGCTTCAGCAAAGGTCAAGGGCCCCTCCAGGGTGATCATCTTTCTAGGCATCACCCTGGACACCGTCAAAATGGAGGCCAGCCTTCCCCTGGACAAATTAATTAGACTGAAGGACTCTGTAGCCAGGCTCGTGGGTACCCGCACGGTGTCAAAGTTGGAACTCCAATCATTATTGGGGTCCTTCAACTTTGCCGCCAGGATCATGCCCCAGGGCAGATCATTCACCTCCGGCTTGCTCAGACTCCTCCCAACAGCCTCAGATCAGCATGCCCTCATCCACCTCGGACGCGATGTATTGGCAGACCTGGCCATGTGGTCCGTTTTTTTGTCCAGTTGGAACGGTATCTCCCTTTTCGTTCCTCAGTGGAACGATGCCTCCCCCTTGGTGTTCTCCGATGCTGCTGCTTCCCTCGGTTTCGGGGCCATCTGCGGGGACCAATGGTTTGCGGGTCCTTGGCCCACGCAGGTCTCTTCAGACCAGGAGGCCGCCAAGTCCTCTCCCCTACTCGAGGTATACCCCATCGTAGCAGCTGCTTGTATCTGGGGGCAGTCATGGAGTAACAAGCCGGTGTGCTTCATGACAGACAACCAAGCAGTTGTCGACATCCTCGCCAGGGGTAGGTCCAGCTCCCCCAAGGTCATGCATCTAGTTCGCAAGCTCACCTGGCTGTCCTTACAACACAACTTCTGTGTCATCTGCAGGCACATTGAGGGCAAGAAAAACACTGCAGCCGATGCCCTGTCCCGTTTAAACTTTAATTATTTTTTTTCAGGTCATGCCGGGAGCGCAGAGAGTCGGAATCACCCCTCCAGGGTTCGAAGCCCTGATCATGGACAAGATAAGTACATCTCCGCAGCCCATGGTCTCATCCGCAAGTCGCTCTCAGCCAATACTGCCCGGAACTATTTAACGGGGTGGAACACCTTCAGACGGTTTTCACGCCTTCACCCCAGGGGGGATAGGGACAAAGTCTCCTTCGTCCTGGCCTTCCTGGCTTAATGCCACAAGGAACTCCGGCTATCCCACAATACCATCAGACTTTACCTAGCAGGGATCCAGCACCACCACATGATCAGTCACCCCAGTCACACCTCCTTCTTTTCCTCCCAGGCGGTCAAGGCAGTCTTGAGGGGCATCCAGAAGCTCTCTTCTCCATCCGCTCCCACCAGACAACCGGTCACAGGGGACATTTAAAAAACAAATTCTGCCGCCCTAGATGGTAGTCCTTTTGGCCCATTCAAAAGCTTGATCCTCAAAGCTGCCCTTTACCTCAGCTTCTATGGGTTCCTCAGGCCTGGGGAGTTCTGCTGCACCTCAGCACGGAACTTAGGGCCAGCAATCAGTCAGCTCCACCGCAGTCTAGACCACTTCATCTTCTTCCTTCCTTCCTCCAAAACCTCCCAAGTCGGTCCACCACTACAGATCGAGTACTTCAATTCGTTCAACCCTTGGTGCCCTGTGACAGTGTTCAACCAACTGCTCTCCACTCTCCGTGACAGAACTCCCGACAGCCCCTTACTGCCTTTTCCTGTGCTCTCACTGACTTCTGCGCAGTTCATCAGACACATCCGCTCCATAGCTTCGGGTCTAGGGTTTCATGCTGCCTCCATATCCGGGCATTCTTTCCGAATCGGGGCCGCATCTGCAGCTTCCAAACACGGCGCTCCTGCTCACGTCATACAGAAGATGGGACGGTGGCAGTCTTCGTGTTTTTCCCGTTACATCCCCCATCCACAGGTCGAGATCGCCAAAGCCTTCTCCAGTTTGGTTCTGTAATTCCTCAACTAATAAACTGCCTAAATCCATGTTTTGCCCCCTTTTCTGGCTCACCCGCGTTACATGGCTAAAGGCACACCACTAGCCAAGTTAGGTTCTACATCTCCAGTTCTCCACCTTCGCCCAGCGCTCCCCCCGGAGCCTTGACCACAAGTACAGCAGGCTGGTTTTCCAGCCTGCATTTGTGGGAGGGGCATAGGGTACTTAACCGTCCGTGCAGCCTCCAACAGGCGTCGGCATCGCGTGGTTCCCCACCCTATCCTCCCTCATCTCCAGTCTCGCTCCAAGCTCAGACTCCCTGGGTTAGCCCCCTTTTCTGGCTCACCCGCGTTACATGGCTAAAGGCACACCACTAGCCAAGTTAGGTTCTACATCTCCAGTTCTCCACCTTCGCCCAGCGCTTCCCCCGGAGCCTTGACCACAAAGTAAAGATGTTCAAATACATAAAGGTAAAGCTGGCGAAATCCCTGGTTTTGGCAACATGTGGTTTTACAAACTTTTGCCCATAGATGATGTAGTGCAGGGCTGGCCAACCTGAGGCTCTCAGCTGTTGTAAAACGACAGTTCCCGCCATGCCCTGCTATAAGCTGATAGCTGTGGGCTGTCTGGGCATGCTGGGAGTTGTAGTTTTGCAACAGCTGGAGAGCCACAGGTTGGCCATCACAGATGTAGTGGAAAGAAAGATTAGATATAATGCATTTCAAACAGTATCCTTATATGCTCAACTGAGAGATAGATAGATAGAAAAATAAGATGAAAAGGAGCCGCACTGCTGTAGGTAAGTACAGGCAGAGTGCCAGCGGCTGTGAAGGCGATCCCCCTTCAAATAGTTAGCAGGAAGAATTCTATGGCACATCCAAGGCGTAAAAAAAGATCAACTTTTATTCACCAGACTGCGACGTTTCGATCCACCTCCTGGGATCTTTCTCAAGCAGTCACTGCTTGAGAAAGATCCCAGGAGGTGGATCGAAACGTCGCTGTCTGGTGAATAAAAGTTGATCTTTTTTTACGCCTTGGATGTGCCATGGAATTCTTCCTGCTAGATAGATAGATAGAACAAAACTATGAAAGAAAGAAAGAAAATAGATAGATAGATAAACAGATGATAGATAGATAGAATAAAACAATGAAAGGATAGATAGATAGATAGATAGAAGAGATGAGCGAATTTTTTAAAAGTTCGATTCAACTGATTAGCCGAATTTAAGATTTTTTTTTTGCTTCGTGGTGAATTACTTCATCACAAGGCGCATTTTTTTGTAAGTAGAGGGTGCAATAACAGGGTGTTGCAATAGCGCCGCCATAGTCATTGTACCCCTCAGATGCCGCGTTCATACATGATCGCAGCATCTGAGTGTAAAATTAACAATAAAAAAAAAATTACATCAAACTTACTGCCTCCATTTGCTCGCAATGGGCCGGCCGCCGCCATCTTGCTTGATGTAGTCTCGCACCACATGGGTGTCACAACCAGACAGCTGAGAAGCTCTGACAGAGGCCTTTCAGAACCTCCTCCTTGAATTTCTGTGTTGTGGTATTCAGCTCCTCCTCTCGTCAGCCTCTCTCAGCTGTCATGTGTTAATTGCTTCCCTTTAAATTCTTCCCCAGAAGGCTTTTCTGAGCGGCTTATATTACTTCCTGGAGTGTGTGTGCACGCTGATCTGTCCTCCTGTTTGCTTCAAAGCTAAGTGTACCTTTATCTGTTAATATCTGTTTGCTGGATCCCAGGTGACCCTGACTCCCTCCGTATCTTGTGTAGGGAGCCGGTGGTCGTGTCCCCTCACTATTGTAGGGTGCTCAGGGCTTTATAGTCAAGGTTCGTGGATATGCAAACCTCCACCATTCGGATCTTTGCATAGGCTGAGCAGCCAGGGAAAGTGCCAGGTCTTCTGCAGGGGTCTCCCTTGGTTCCTTAGTTTTTGGATTCAGCGAGTCGTTTATACATGTTGCTTTGCCTTATTTCCTGTACACATTCCGTGACATTATAAGCCGCCATAACCGTCTCAAGCATGGATCCGGTTTCACTTTTGGCTGAACGCCTTCAGGGTCTTTCATTGGAGGTAGCTGATCTCCGCAGGACTTTTTCTCAGCTTCAAGTGACCGGTTCAGCTGGCGTTCATGGAGTTTGCTCTGAGCCTAAGATCTCGCTCCCGGATACGTTCTCCGGGGGTAGTGAGAATTTTGTGCGTTTTAGAGAGGCTTGCAAACTCCATTTTCGCCTTCTTCCCCATTCTTCTGGTGATGAGGAACGGAGGGTGGGGATCATTATATCGCTGCTCAGGGGTAACGCTCAGTCCTGGGCCTTTTCGCTGCCGGAGGGGGCACGGCCCCTCCGTTCAGTGGATGAATTCTTTTTAGCCCTGGGTCAGATATATGATGATCCGGATCGTATTGCTCTGGCGGAGTCTAGATTACGTCTCCTATGCCAGGGTAAACAATCCGCAGAAATATACTGCTCAGAATTTCGGAGATGGGCAGCTGATACTGGTTGGAATGATGCTGCACTCCGAAGTCAATTTTGCCATGGTCTTTTAGAGGGATTGAAAGATGCATTCGCCTTTCATGAAAGGCCTATTTCTTTGGACTCTGCTATGTCTCAGGCCGTTCGTATTGACAGGCGTCTTAGAGAGAGAGGAGAGATCTCTCCTTCCTGTCATACTCAGTCCCAGGACTGTGCAGCGGTCCCATTCTCTGCGCAGGGGTCTCAGTCGCTGTCAGCCCCTTCTGAGCAGGAGCCCATGCAGCTGGGGTTGATTGCTTCTGACAATAGAAGATTCAGCCCGCATGGGAGGGTTTGTTTTTGTTGTGGAGGTATTAATCATTTGGCAAATATTTGTCCCTCTAGGAGATTCAGGCAGTTCTCTGGGTATAATAAAGAAACAAAGAGGAAAAAATCTTTGAAAGATGTTCCGTCTGTTACTATTGGCAGGGTTGAGGCGGAGATTAATGGTTTTCCGTTTGCTTGTAGTTCCCGTTTTGTCCTGCCGGCTAGGGTGGCGCTAGAGAGCAAGAACATTTTTTGTGAGATTTTTGTGGATAGTGGAGCAGCGGTCAATCTCATTGATAATCACTTTGCGATAACTCATGGTTTCCAGGTGTGCACTTTGAGAAAGGATATTCCTGTGTTTGCTATCGATTCCGCTCCACTTTCTCAGAAGTCATTAAAGGGCATAGTTCACAATATCCGTTTAATTGTGAGTGATGCTCATGTTGAGGATGTGTCATGTTTCGTCCTTAGCGGTTTGCCGACTCCTCTAGTGTTGGGGCTACCCTGGCTCACTAAACATAACCCCACCATTGATTGGCAAGCGAGGCAAATAAATGGTTGGAGTGACTTTTGCAGAGAGAATTGCCTCACGACATCTGTTTCTGAGGTTGCTACTAAGACTGTACCATCTTTTCTCTCTGAATTTTCGGATGTCTTCTCTGAGAGTGGAGTTCAGGATTTGCCCCCGCACAGGGAGTACGATTGCCCTATTAATCTCATCCCAGACGCCAAGCTGCCTAAATCTCGTTTATACAATCTTTCCCAACCTGAGAGGATCGCTATGCGTGCTTATATCTCTGAGAGTCTGAGAAAGGGACACATACGACCCTCAAAGTCACCTGTTGCCGCTGGTTTTTTCTTTGTTAAGAAAAAAGATGGTTCTTTAAGACCTTGTCTGGATTTCAGGGAGCTGAACAATATCACAATTCGTGACCCTTATCCGCTTCCTCTGATCCCGGACCTATTTAACCAGGTTGTTGGGGCTAAAGTCTTTTCCAAATTAGATTTAAGAGGGGCATACAACCTGGTCAGGGTCAGAGAAGGGGACGAATGGAAGACGGCCTTCAATACCCCTGAGGGCCATTTTGAGAATTTGGTTATGCCTTTTGGTTTGATGAATGCCCCAGCCGTTTTTCAGCATTTCGTGAACAGCATTTTTTATCATTTGATGGGAAAATTTGTATTGGTGTATTTGGATGACATTTTGATTTTTTCTCCCGATTTCAAAACTCATAAGGAACATTTACGTCAGGTCTTGCTCTTCCTGCGGGAGAATAAATTATATGCGAAACTGGAAAAATGTGTGTTTGCGGTTCCAGAAATTCAATTTCTGGGGTTTCTTCTCTCCGCTTCTGGTTTTCGCATGGACCCCGAGAAGGTCCGCGCTGTGCTTGAGTGGGAGCTTCCTGAGAATCAAAAGGCGCTGATGCGTTTTTTGGGCTTTGCCAATTATTAAAGGAAGTTCATTTTGAATTATTCTTCTATTGTTAAACCACTCACTGATATGACCAGAAAGGGGGTAGATTTTTCTTCTTGGTCAGTAGAGGCGCGTAAGGCTTTTTCTGATATCAAGGAGAGTTTTGCTTCCGCTCCCATCTTGGTGCAACCTGATGTTTCGTTACCCTTCATAGTTGAGGTTGATGCTTCTGAGGTGGGTGTGGGGGCGGTCTTGTCTCAGGGTTCCTCTCCTGCCAATTGGCGACCGTGTGCCTTTTTCTCAAGAAAACTCTCCTCCGCAGAGAGAAATTACGATGTGGGAGATAGGGAATTGTTGGCCATCAAGTTGGCTTTTGAGGAATGGCGCCATTGGCTAGAGGGAGCCAGACACCCTATTACCGTATTTACTGACCATAAAAATCTGGCCTACTTGGAGTCAGCCAAGCGTCTGAACCCGAGACAGGCCAGATGGTCGTTGTTCTTTTCTAGGTTTAATTTTGTTGTCACGTTCCGCCCTGGAGTTAAGAATGTGAAGGCAGATGCCCTGTCACGTTGTTTTCCGGGAGGCGGGAATTTTGAAGACCCGGGTCCCATTTTGGCTGAAGGTGTGGTGGTCTCTGCTATTTTTCCTGAATTGGAGGCAGAGGTGCAGGCAGCCCAGTCAGAGGCTCCTGATCTTTGTCCTCCTGGGAGGTTGTTTGTGCCTCTCGCTTTAAGACACAAGATTTTTAAAGAACACCACGATACGGTCCTTGCTGGGCACCCGGGGGTAAGAGCCACACTGGATCTCATCGCTCGGAGATTCTGGTGGCCTGCGCTTCGTAAGTCGGTTGAGGGTTTTGTGGCAGCCTGCGAGACTTGCGCTCGTGCCAAAGTCCCTCATTCACGGCCATCAGGTCCTCTCCTTCCCTTACCCATTCCTTCCCGTCCTTGGACACATCTGTCCATGGACTTTATCACGGACCTGCCTCGTTCCTCGGGGAAGACTGTGATTCTGGTGGTGGTGGACCGTTTTAGCAAAATGGTGCATTTCATCCCTTTTCCTGGTTTGCCCAATGCTAAGACGCTGGCGCAGGCATTTGTTGATCACATTGTCAAATTGCATGGTATTCCTTCAGACATAGTCTCTGATAGGGGCACGCAGTTTGTTTCCAGATTCTGGAAGGCTTTCTGTTCTCGCTTGGGGGTTCGGTTGTCATTCTCTTCTGCTTTCCACCCGCAGTCGAATGGCCAGACAGAGCGCGTCAATCAGAATCTGGAGACATATCTGCGTTGTTTTGTGGCGGAGAATCAAGAGGATTGGTGTTCTTTTTTGTCCCTTGCTGAGTTTGCTTTAAATAACCGTCGTCAGGAGTCCTCTGATAAGTCACCATTTTTTGGTGCATATGGGTTTCATCCACAGTTTGGGACTTTCTCGGGAGAGGGGTCTTCTGGTTTACCTGATGAGGACAGATTCTCCTCGTCTTTGTCATCTATTTGGCAAAAGATTCAAGATAATCTAAAGAGCATGAGTGAGAGATATAAGCGTGTGGCTGATAAGAGACGTGTGCTTGGTCCGGACCTGAATGTTGGTGATCTGGTGTGGTTGTCTACCAAGAATATCAAATTGAAGGTTCCCTCCTGGAAGTTGGGTCCTAGGTTTATTGGGCCTTACAAAATCCTGTCTGTCATCAATCCTGTTGCATACCGTCTTGATCTTCCTCAGACTTGGAAGATCCATAATGTTTTTCATAAGTCCTTATTGAAACCTTATGTTCAACCCATTGTACCCTCGCCTTTGCCTCCTCCTCCGATTATGGTTAATGGGAATCTTGAATTTCAGGTATCTAGGATTGTGGATTCTCGTCTTGTCCGCGGTTCTCTTCAGTACCTTGTTCAGTGGGAGGGGTATGGTCCTGAGGAGAGGATGTGGGTCCCAGTGACGGACATTAAGGCCTCTCGTCTCATCAGGGCTTTCCATAGGTCCCATCCTGAGAAGGTGGGTTCTGAGTGTCCGGAGTCCACTCGTAGAGGGAGGGGTACTGTCACAACCAGACAGCTGAGAAGCTCTGACAGAGGCCTTTCAGAACCTCCTCCTTGAATTTCTGTGTTGTGGTATTCAGCTCCTCCTCTCGTCAGCCTCTCTCAGCTGTCATGTGTTAATTGCTTCCCTTTAAATTCTTCCCCAGAAGGCTTTTCTGAGCGGCTTATATTACTTCCTGGAGTGTGTGTGCACGCTGATCTGTCCTCCTGTTTGCTTCAAAGCTAAGTGTACCTTTATCTGTTAATATCTGTTTGCTGGATCCCAGGTGACCCTGACTCCCTCCGTATCTTGTGTAGGGAGCCGGTGGTCGTGTCCCCTCACTATTGTAGGGTGCTCAGGGCTTTATAGTCAAGGTTCGTGGATATGCAAACCTCCACCATTCGGATCTTTGCATAGGCTGAGCAGCCAGGGAAAGTGCCAGGTCTTCTGCAGGGGTCTCCCTTGGTTCCTTAGTGTTTGGATTCAGCGAGTCGTTTATACATGTTGCTTTGCCTTATTTCCTGTACACATTCCGTGACAATGGGATTTCGGCTGAGATCTTCAAGCAAGATGGAGGCTGGCGGCCCGTCACGAACAAATGGGGAGGTAAGTTTTAATTTTTATTTTTTTATACTATTTCAGGTTAAATCGATTTGCTGAAAAGAATGGTGTGGTATTAAACAAGCAGGAAGTGCCTGGAGGTGTATAAACTCCAATTTAAATGTGCCTGTTTTCCATCTACAGGCCACATTTAGGTGCACCTGCGAGGCCTGGGCCATACCAGCCAGTCTTATGTGGGACTCGCAGACTCCTCCCTCCTCCCATTGCAAGCATGGTTACATGCTGGAGGTAACTGGTGAGTTGTTTGTGAGTCGGCCTCATGCTCCTGTAATTTGCCCACTGGCCCCTGGTATTGCCCATACGGCACAGGTAGGTGAGTGTTAGGTCCCGAGCTACTTAAGAAACCTTGGCTCAGTGCTCGGGCTCAGACAAGTCCTACACCGTAGGACATGTTTTCTAATCTCTCAATTTTAAAATCAGTTTGAGGCTTTAGTAAGACCGCAGAGTGCACCTGTCCTTGTTATTATTTTGTTATATTGCTATATTGATTATCACATCCACATAATGTTTATCTTGTGTAGGATGTCTATTGTGGTACTTGTGGTTCGCTGCGGGCATCCTTCACTGTATGCATTTTTGCGGCGGATGGTCATTAGCAACGGGCCACAAGTGCAGGATTTGCTCCCCATATATATGCACAACTGTATATGGGTTTGAGCACTTCCTGCCTGTTTAATACCACGCCATTCTTTTTAATTTTTAGTTTGTATATATAGATTCCTGGAGGTGTATAAACTCCAATTTAAATGTGCCTGCTTTCCATCTACAGGCCACATTTAGGTGCACCTGTGAGGCCTGGGCCATATCAGTCAGTCTTGAGTGGGACTCACAGACTCCTCCCTCCTCCCATTGCTAGCATGGTTACATGCTGGAGGTAACTGGTGAGTTGTTTGTGAGTCGGCCTCATGCTCCTGTAATTTGCCCACTGGCTCCTGGTATTGCCCATATAGCACAGGTAGGTAAGTGTTAGGTCCCCAAGCTACTTGAGAAACCTTGGCGCGGTGCTCGGGCTCAGACATGTTCTACACCGTAGGACATGTTAGCTAATCTCTCAATTTTAAAATCAGTTTGAGGGTTTAGTAAGACCGCAGAGTGCACCTGTATTTGTTATTGTTTTGTTAAATCGATTCGCTGACACGAAGCACGAGGAAATTTGGCTTCTAGGCGAATCCAATTTATCCTGAAATTCGGATCGAATTCCACTTTGTGGGATTCGATTCGCTCATCTCTAATAGATATATATGATTAGATAAACAGATGGAAGATAGATAGATATAGATATGAGATAGATTTATTTAAGTAATGCAACTTAAAATTTGAATATTGTGAAAAGGTCCAATATTCTAGGTTCAAAGTGTCACACTCTAGTCAGCTAATTAATCCATACCCCCTGAGCAAAGGGCACCTGAGATTGTGACTTTGGGGTTTCATAAGCAGTAAGCCATAATCATCCAAATTATAACAAATAAAGGCTTAAAGTGTCTCGCTTTGCATGTAATGACTTTTAAGTTGTATTACTGAAATAAATGAACTTTGTACTAATTTTTCAGAGTTTTACCTGTAGATAGATAAATATAATGAGATACATAGATGATAGATAAATAGGTAGATATATAAGGTCTTGATTATGTTAATGCCATTCAAAAATTTCATGTGTTGTTTGATATTGCAAAAGAAAAATCTATAAAGTCCCTCGTGTCTCAAAAGCTGATGGTTAGTGCATGCTCAATATTATACAGAGGGGGTGTAAGTAGCAACTTTCTTGTCTAATGCACAAGTCAATAAGTGCTGCTCTAATCCTGACTATGCCAATCTCAGAAGCGAGTGACAGATGTGATGTCCGGATGTAAAATCCCTGTCTGTAGAGATTCAGATCTTTGTTTTATCAATAAAGAAAGCCTGGCCATATGGCAGATTAGGCTGGAGAGTGTGCTAATACAGCATCTTTCACACCACTTACTCCACCAGAGAAATCAGACAAACTGCTCATAAATTTTGCTGTTAAATTGTACATTATGTTACACATAATAAACTTATATAGAGTATAACATATCCTGCATGTTTAGAGTAATAATATTAAGCCATAGGGGCTCTTAATATGTGGTTAGGATATAGCACATAGGAGATGTTACAGTAAAATATGGTAGCGGCTAAGAAATTCTTAAAATTGATGGCATTAATACTGGTGAATATTTATTTAAAATACGTCTGAATTAGTCAAACTATAAAAAAAAAATACACAGTATAAAAATACTGTAATATCGAAAATTATAAAATTATTTCTCATAGTAGTAGGATTAGTAGAAGTAGCAATATTGTTAATTTTGCTAGTAATAGTAGATGTATTATTATTAGTAGTACTGTAATTATTGTCCTTAATATTATTACTATACAATTGCTAATAGTAGAAGCAGTATCAGTGGTAATACTAGCTTTTGTGGTAGTTGTAGTAGTATTAATAGTTGTAGTTGTAGCAGTAGTCGTTGTAGTATGTAGTACTAGTTGTAGCAGTAGTAGTTATTTTAGTAGTAGTTGAAGTAGCAGTTGTTATTTTAGTGGGTATTGTAATAGTATTTATAGTTGTAGTAGATGTGCTTTTAGTAGTAATGCTGTCATTTCTGTTATTATTATATTTCTCAGAGAAGCAGTATCAGTGGTAATAGTGGCTGTTGTAATAGTTGCAATAGTATTCGTTATAGTAGTATTTGTTGTAGCAATACTTATAGTAGTAGTTGAAGTAATAGTTGTTATTTTAGTGGTTGTTGTAATAGTATTTATAGTTGTAGTAGATGTGCTTTTAGTAGTAATGCTGTCATTTCTATATATTATTATTATTATTATTATTATTATTATTATTATTATTATTATTATTATATTTCTAAGAGAAGCAGTATCAGTGGTAATACTAGCTGTTGTTATAGTTGTAATAGTATTCATTATACAGGGAGTGCAGAATTATTAGGCAAATGAGTATTTTGACCACATCATCCTCTTTATGCATGTTGTCTTACTCCAAGCTGTATAGGCTCAAAAGCCTACTACCAATTAAGCATATTAGGTGATGTGCATCTCTGTAATGAGAAGGGGTGTGGTCTAATGACATCAACACCCTATATCAGGTGTGCAGAATTATTAGGCAACTTCCTTTCCTTTGGCAAAATGGGTCAAAAGAAGGACTTGACAGGCTCAGAAAAGTCAAAAATAGTGAGATATCTTGCAGAGGGATGCAGCACTCTTAAAATTGCAAAGCTTCTGAAGCGTGATCATCGAACAATCAAGCGTTTCATTCAAAATAGTCAACAGGGTCGCAAGAAGCGTGTGGAAAAACCAAGGCGCAAAAAAACTGCCCATGAACTGAGAAAAGTCAAGCGTGCAGCTGCCAAGATGCCACTTGCCACCAGTTTGGCCATATTTCAGAGCTGCAACATCACTGGAGTGCCCAAAAGCACAAGGTGTGCAATACTCAGAGACATGGCCAAGGTAAGAAAGGCTGAAAGACGACCACCACTGAACAAGACACACAAGCTGAAACGTCAAGACTGGGCCAAGAAATATCTCAAGACTGATTTTTCTAAGGTTTTATGGACTGATGAAATGAGAGTGAGTCTTGATGGGCCAGATGGATGGGCCCGTGGCTGGATTGGTAAAGGGCAGAGAGCTCCAGTCCGACTCAGACGCCAGCAAGGTGGAGGTGGAGTACTGGTTTGGGCTGGTATCATCAAAGATGAGCTTGTGGGGCCTTTTCGGGTTGAGGATGGAGTCAAGCTCAACTCCCAGTCCTACTGCCAGTTTCTGGAAGACACCTTCTTCAAGCAGTGGTACAGGAAGAAGTCTGCATCCTTCAAGAAAAACATGATTTTCATGCAGGACAATGCTCTATCACACGCGTCCAAGTACTCCACAGTGTGGCTGTCAAGAAAGGGTATAAAAGAAGAAAAACTAATGACATGGCCTCCTTGTTCACCTGATCTGAACCCCATTGAGAACCTGTGGTCCATCATCAAATGTGAGATTTACAAGGAGGGAAAACAGTACACCTCTCTGAACAGTGTCTGGGAGGCTGTGGTTGCTGCTGCACGCAATGTTGATGGTGAACAGATCAAAACACTGACAGAATCCATGGATGGCAGGCTTTTGAGTGTCCTTGCAAAGAAAGTTGGCTATATTGGTCACTGATTTGTTTTTGTTTTGTTTTTGAATGTCAGAAATTTATATTTGTGAATGTTGAGATGTTATATTGGTTTCACTGGTAAAAATAAATAATTGAAATGGGTATATATTTGTTTTTTGTTAAGTTGCCTAATAATTATGCACAGTAATAGTCACCTGAACACACAGATATCCCCCTAAAATAGCTAAAACTAAAAACAAACTAAAAACTACTTCCAAAAATATTCAGCTTTGATATTAATGAGTTTTTTGGGTTCATTGAGAACATGGTTGTTGTTCAATAATAAAATTAATCCTCAAAAATACAACTTGCCTAATAATTCTGCACTCCCTGTAGTAGTATTTGTTGTAGCAGTACTTGTAGTAGTAGTTGTTTTAGTAGTAGTTGACGTAATAGTTGTTATTTTAGTAGTTGTAGTAGCAGTAGGAGTTATAGTAGTATTAGTTGTAGTAGTAGTGGAAGTAGCAGTTGTTGTTATTTTACTAATTATAGTAGTAGGTATAGTAGTAGTAGTAGTGGTGGTTGTTGAAAGAGCAGTAGTGGTTGTAGTAATATACTCCTCAACATTAATACTGCAACACTAAGAAGGAATAGCCATGGAATTATGGAAATCAAAGGATTGATAGACATGTTAATAATATGCAAGTGATAAAAAAACAAAAACAAAATATTCAAAACATCTCAATTTATTCAGTATTGGTGATGAGCGCCCCGCACAGATAAACATGCACTTACACACCTAGGCATGCTATCAATGTGGGTATTAATGGTTGTCAGGAATGTTCTGAATGCACTTGGGAACACAATCATCAAGATTTGCTGCTGGCAGCTCACTTTGCAATTGCCAACCAATGTTGCCCCAGATGTTCTGCATGAGAGACAAGTCCAGAGATGTTGCAGGCCATGGTGGCTCATTTAAAGTAAAATGGTATCTGCCAGTTAAAATCAGATAGTAGTACATATAATTTTTTTTTCTAATCTGTTTTTATTTTCTGATTACATATTTAAAATAGCTTTACAGCAGCCCCATGGTCCACAAACACAATGATCTAGAGGGGACCTCAGTGACTTCTTTGGGAGAGTTTTCTAGGCTGCTCGGTGACCTGTGCAGAGGTCATTGTACAAGGGAAGAATAGATAAGCTTTGACAATCATCTATTGTGAATGGAGGATCCTGTCTTATCTATACAAAGAGGTGATATCATTATAGACATGATTAGAATGACAGATAAGCAAGTGACTTCAGTAAAATGATCTGTATAAGGCTGCTTTCACACTAGCGTTCGCTGGTCCGCTCGTGAGCTCCGTTTGAAGGGGCTCACGAGCGGACCCGAACGCAGCCGTCCAGCCCTGATGCAGTCTGAATGGAGCGGATCCGCTCAGACTGCATCAGTCTGGCGGCGTTCAGCCTCCGCTCCGCTCGCCTCCGCACGGACAGGCGGACAGCTGAACGCTGCTTGCAGCGTTCGGGTGTCCGCCTGGCCGTGCGGAGGCGTGCGGATCCGTGCGGATCCGTCCAGACTTACAATGTAAGTCAATGGGGACGGATCCGTTTGAAGATGCCACAATGTGGCTCAATCTTCAAGCGGATCCGTCCCCCATTGACTTTACATTGAAAGTCTGGACGGATCCGTCCCAGGCTATTTTCACACTTAGCTTTTTTTTGCTAATATAATGCAGACGGATCCGTTCTGAACGGAGCCTCCGTCTGCATTATTATGAGCGGATCCGTTCAGAACGGATCCGCCCGAACGCTAGTGTGAAAGTAGCTTAAACCAAGAAGTGGCGCCTATTATTAGACATAGTGGCCAGTGCGAAAATTGCAACATTTTATCTTTTTGGGTTAAATATATGGAATACATGGAAAATTAAAAACATCATCAAAAATTCTTTAAAAATATGTTAGACATAAAAAAGTGATGTTAACAGCAGGTCATTTTCTGATGACACATTCCCTTTAAGCCACTCAGGCTGCTTACAGTAGCATAAGCAACATACAGCCTAGAATTGTCCTGTTGAAAACAACTCCTGGCACACTTGGTGTCACGGACGTTGCTGCGACAGGTGGCAGGAGATCGGTGAGACTGGTAACACGTGGTTTGATCTGACATGTTTTCTGTTTGGATAAAATGACATCTGTGTTGTATCTGGTGCTTGCCCTACCTTCTTCCCCCAAGTGTGGGTATTATGGTCATTTAACCTCTGTTTATTGCTGTTTCTACCACTATGCTATGCGGTTTATAGCTTCTGTTGGAGTTGTGGATAGCTGGTGTGTGGATCTCGGCTGAGTTCCTGTTGCTGCCATAGCCACTTGAAGTTAAGCGTTTTCTTTCCCTTTTGTATTTTGTTGGGTTATTTTGTGTGTTGCATTTCCCTGTAATTTGTATTGAGGCCTGAGGGAGACTCCTGTTTGTCCTTCCTTTGGGAGGAACAGGTTGTCTCAGTCCTGACATTAGTACCAGAGTCCTATAGGGTGAGTTAGGACACTGGGTATTCCGGTGTATGAACTCACCTGCCTCTGGGGTCTGTTCATACTGGTAGTTAGTCAGGACTTTGATTAGGGTTTTACTAGGAGGTGTCCATCTCCTTTTCCTAGTTTCCAGGCCTTATTCCCTCACCCCTTTCCCTCCTATGTTTCCCTACCACACCCGAACGTGACACTTGGAGCAATGTCCGTGCCACTGGTTTCATGACCAAATCAATGTAACTCTGAGCTGAGCAGTGTACCTGAAATGAAGACTAGAGGGGTCCAATTACCACTCATTATGCCGCCCCACACCATAATCCCAGGAGTAAGACTGATGTGACATTACCTTGTGAAGTCCTCTTCATGGCATTGTCCACATGGTCTCCAGACCAATTTTCATATATCATTGCATCCAAAACAAAAGTAGGACTCAGTACTAAACAGAATAGACCTCCATTCCGGACTCCACTGACATCTTTCTGGGTCGCATGATAGCCTTTGGGAGCGGTGGTGTGAGATCAACAGAACACCTGTAGGTGGACATCTGGCTTGTAGTCCAATGTCATACAAACACCTTTTGATGGTTTGTGTAGACACTGTTTGCTGACCTAGGCTTGAGATGTGACATCCAATTTACTTGCAGTACAGAATGGATCACTATGCATCATTCTTCTTGTAAAATTATTTTTATTAACATTTTTAATATAAACAAACAAAACAAAATATAATGGAATGAATCAATGATATGCATATATGTAAAAAGGCACATAGAAAGCAGGCCTGGTATCACATAAATTGGTTCATTTGAACATATATGCAGTATGTATGGATAAACTCAAAGCATTAACAAACCTGAAATGAAGTAGATAAAAGGCATCATAACAGTACAAAACACAAATAAAACAAAATAACAGAGTACAGGATTTCCCTTTACATTTGAGAACGGTGATATTTACTCTCCAACCACTTGTCCCATCTATAATGAAATGTGGGGGACCTATTTTGAATGCGAGCAATGGTTTGCTCAAACATACATGTATTGCTGACAGTTTGCCAGACCTCCTTTACATGTGGAGTATCCGTCGATTTCCAATGCCTAGTTATAACCAATTTTGTAGCCATAACTAGGTGTGCTACAATTGACCTAAAATTATCCGGCAGATCATCCAAGCCCAGTAATAAAAGTGCTAATTGGGGGGAAAGCGTAAGGTTGAGTTTTGTGATTAACCTAATGACATTTCCAATTGCTTTCCATAGTGGTTGGATAGTCCCACAGTCCCATAGGGTATGCAATAATGTGCCCTTCTTTCCACACTGTCTCCAGCAAAGATCCGAAGTGTCTGGAAAGATTAGGTGTAATTTACTCGGTGTGTGGTACCATCTAAGGTGAGTTTTAAGGATCACCTCCTTGTGGGCAGTGCTTTGAAAAAATTTATGAGTGTAAGATAATGATAAATGCCAGTCTTTTAAATCTATCGACATTTGTAGGTCTTTCTCCCATTTCCCCATTTGCTTAGTAGGCGCATTGTTAAAGGGTTCTGTCAATTGGGCATAAAAGATAGATATCCCTCTCTTTTTCTTGAACAGGTTATCTGGTAGAGCCATATATGGTAGTTGTCTCTTTTCTAATACCCTGTGTTTGTTAACAAGTTCCCTCACATTTAAAAATCTGTAGAAATCATCTCGCTCTAAATCAAACCGGGTTTTGAATTTGGAAAATGAGGTAAACGTCTCCCCTTCATAAAAGTCTTGCAGGGATTCAATGCCAAGACGTTTCCATTGTAAAGTAGGGACTAGATCTACCAAATCAGAGAGGGCGGCCACAGTAATATCTGTCAAGGGAAAGTGTAGTTTCCCCTTTCTCAGTTTAAGGAATTTCTTCCAGATATCATCCGAGGTACTGACAACCTTAATAGGCGGCTTAGGTAAGGAGAAACCCCAGATTTGTGCTAGAAGTCTGGATTTTAATGATGTTATGCCACATATATCTTTCTCTATTTGGACCCATAATTTGTCCGTACTATCCTTCCACCAATGGGACAATTGGTCTAGGGCGGCTGCATAATAATAATACTGAATATGTGGTACTCCTAGCCCTCCTTTTTTATGGTGTCCAATTATAGTTCTAAAAGCAACCCTTGGTTTTTTACGGTCCCAAATGAATAGCTTGAGTTTAGAATTAAGAGTTGTGAAATACAAATCAGGAATAGAAACCGGCAGTGACCTGAAGAGATACAGGAGTTTTGGCAGGAGCAGCATTTTGAATGCCGCAATCCTACCCAGCCAAGAAATGGTGTTTTTAGTAAATTCCGCCATATCATTATAGATTTCAGAGGCAATTTTTGGAAAATTGGCATTGTAAAGTCTCGATGAGGGGTGTGACACCTGTATACCCAAGTATGTAACTTCAGATTTTTGCCAATCTAGGGGATAACGTCTTTTTAGATCTAACAGTAACGCAGTATTCAGATTAATTGGCAGGGCCTGAGATTTATCAGTGTTGATTTTGTAGTAGGATATTTCACCAAAAGTCTGAGTGGTTTTAAAAAAGGCTGATAAAGATGATTGGGGATTGGTGAGTGTTAATATGACATCGTCAGCAAAAAGTGCTAATTTATAATTCTCTTGGCCCACATCAATGCCAAATATGTCCGGGTCAGATCTTATGGCTGCTGCCAATGGTTCCATTGACATGACAAAGAGTAGAGGGGAAAAGGGGCAGCCCTGCCGTGTACCGTTAGTGATTTTGAAGGAATGTGACAAGGAGCTATTCACATAAACATTTGCTGATGGGTTGCTATATAGTGCTTTGATGCCTGTATGAATATCTCCCAATATCCCGAATTTCTCCAAAACTTGAAATGCATAAGACCAATTTATACGGTCAAAGGCCTTTTCAGCGTCAACAGTTAAAAAGATGGCAGGATTGTTCCGCTTTTCACAGAGTTGGAGAAGAGATATTACCCGCCTAGTATTATCTGGGCCTTGTCTACCCTTTAAAAATCCTACCTGGTCTTTATGAATTAATTTAGGGAGAACATTTTGGAACCTATCTGCCAGGATTCTTGCGTAGATTTTTACATCCACGTTCAGCAAGGAAATTGGTCTATAATTTTTAACTTCAGTATCATCCTTACCTGGCTTAGGTATGGTAACTATAGTGGCCCGTAGCATATCTTCAGGGAGAGTGCCTGAATGAAACGCCTGATTGTATACTTTATGAAGATGTGGAATTAAAATATTAGCAAACCTTTTATAATATTCGGATGTAAACCCGTCGGGGCCTGGGGATTTTTGATTAGGGGAAGTTTTAATAGCATTGGATATTTCTAATAATGAGATTGGCAGATTCAGCTGGTGGGATTGGTCTGGAGTTAATTTGGGTAGATCTAGTTTACTCAAAAAGTCTTTAATTTTTGATTCTTCGACTGGTGTTGGGAGATTTGAAGCCAAATTATACAATTCCTCATAGTAATCTTTGAAAGCGTTAGCAATATCACGGGGAGCTAGTTTAATTTGATCAGTCTTGGGATGTCTAATTTTCTTAATTATGGACTTCTGTATTTTGGCTTTTAGCTTCCTAGCAAGTAATGCCCCGGTTTTATTGTCATGTGAATAGAATTTTATCTTAGATTGCCGCAAGCTCTTCTCATATTTGAATAGGAGTAAGTTATACATTTTAAACCTGGCTTTCTGTAATTCAGTTGTGGTATTATAAGAAGGATTCAATTTGTTTTTGGATTCTAGTTCTTTTAATGATTTCAGGGCCTCAGTCATATCCTTCTCTCTCTGTTTTTTAATAAAGGAACCTAGGGACATAAAGGTCCCTCTGATTTTGGCCTTGTGGGCGTTCCATAGAGTGTATGAGTCTATGTCCGGGGTATTATTTAGCATAAAGTATTCTTCTAACTCAGATTTGATAGAGGCTGCAAATTCAGAATTATTAATGATGTAGGGATTAGCTTTCCATCTGTAATCATTGGTTTGCTTTTGGTTAGGTGAGAAAGACAAGCTGATCGGGGCGTGGTCTGACCAGACTATGTTGCCGATATCTGTTTTAGTTATTGAGTCAAGGAATGATCTTTCAACCAAGAAATAGTCTATCCTTGAGTATGAGGTATATTTGTTAGACAGATGCAATCTGAGGCATGCTGCAATCTCCAAATATCATAGAGATTATTTTGATTAATTAATTTTTGGAATGCTGAGTCCCAATGTCTTCCACTGTGGGTGGAGTCTAAAGAGGGACTAAGAATAGCATTGAAGTCGCCACTAGAGTTGAGCGAACACCTGGATGTTCGGGTTCGAGAAGTTCGGCCGAACATCCCGGAAATGTTCGGGTTCGGGATCCGAACCCGATCCGAACTTCGTCCCGAACCCGAACCCCATTGAAGTCAATGGGGACCCGAACTTTTCGGCACTAAAAAGGCTGTAAAACAGCCCAGGAAAGAGCTAGAGGGCTGCAAAAGGCAGCAACATGTAGGTAAATCCCCTGCAAACAAATGTGGATAGGGAAATGAATTAAATTAAAAATTAAATAAATAAAAATTAACCAAAATCAATTGGAGAGAGGTTCCATAGCAGAGAATCTGGCTTCCCGTCACCCACCACTGGAACAGTCCATTCTCAGATATTTAGGCCCCGGCACCCAGGCAGAGGAGAGAGGTCCCGTAACAGAGAATCTGTCTTCATGTCAGCAGAGAATTAGTCTGCATGTCATAGCAGAGAATGAGGCTTCACGTCAGCCACCACTGCAACAGTCCATTGGCATATATTTAGGCCCAGCACCCAGGCAGAGGAGGGAGGTCCCGTAACAGAGAATCTGTCTTCATGTCAGCAGAGAATTAGTCTGCATGTCATAGCAGAGAATGAGGCTTCACGTCAGCCACCACTGCAACAGTCCATTGGCATATATTTAGGCCCAGCACACACACAGGCAGAGGAGAGAGGTCCCGTAACAGAGAATCTGGCTTCATGTCAGCAGAGAATCAGTCTGCATGTCATAGCAGAGAATGAGGCTTCACGTCAGCCACCACTGCAACAGTCCATTGGCATATATTTAGGCCTAGCACACAGGCAGAGCAGAGAGGTCCCGTAACAGACAATCTGGCTTCATGACAGCAGAGAATCAGTCTGCATGTCATAGCAGAGAATGAGGCTTCACGTCACCCACCACTGCAACAGTCCATTGGCATATATTTAGGCCTAGCACACAGGCAGAGCAGAGAGGTCCCGTAACAGACGATCTGGCTTCATGTCAGCAGAGAATCAGTCTGCATGTCATAGCAGAGAATGAGGCTTCACGTCAGCCACCACTGCAACAGTCCATTGGCATATATTTAGGCCCAGCACCCAGGCAGAGGAGGGAGGTCCCGTAACAGAGAATCTGTCTTCATGTCAGCAGAGAATTAGTCTGCATGTCATAGCAGAGAATGAGGCTTCACGTCAGCCACCACTGCAACAGTCCATTGGCATATATTTAGGCCCAGCACACACACAGGCAGAGGAGAGAGGTCCCGTAACAGAGAATCTGTCTTCATGTCAGCAGAGAATTAGTCTGCATGTCATAGCAGAGAATGAGGCTTCACGTCACCCACCACTGCAACAGTCCATTGGCATATATTTAGGCCCAGCACCCAGGCAGAGGAGGGAGGTCCCGTAACAGAGAATCTGTCTTCATGTCAGCAGAGAATTAGTCTGCATGTCATAGCAGAGAATGAGGCTTCACGTCAGCCACCACTGCAACAGTCCATTGGCATATATTTAGGCCCAGCACACACACAGGCAGAGGAGAGAGGTCCCGTAACAGAGAATCTGGCTTCATGTCAGCAGAGAATTAGTCTGCATGTCATAGCAGAGAATGAGGCTTCACGTCAGCCACCACTGCAACAGTCCATTGGCATATATTTAGGCCCAGCACCCAGGCAGAGGAGAGAGGTCCCGTAACAGAGAATCTGTCTTCATGTCAGCAGAGAATTAGTCTGCATGTCATAGCAGAGAATGAGGCTTCACGTCAGCCACCACTGCAACAGTCCATTGGCATATATTTAGGCCCAGCACACACACAGGCAGAGGAGAGAGGTCCCGTAACAGACAATCTGGCTTCATGTCAGCAGAGAATTAGTCTGCATGTCATAGCAGAGAATGAGGCTTCACGTCAGCCCACCACTGCAACAGTCCATTGGCATATATTTAGGCCCAGCACCCAGGCAGAGGAGGGAGGTCCCGTAACAGAGAATCTGTCTTCATGTCAGCAGAGAATCAGTCTGCATGTCATAGCAGAGAATGAGGCTTCACGTCACCCACCACTGCAACATTCCATTGGCATATATTTAGCCCTAGCACACAGGCAGAGCAGAGAGGTCCCGTAACAGACAATCTGGCTTCATGACAGCAGAGAATCAGTCTGCATGTCATAGCAGAGAATGAGGCTTCACGTCACCCACCACTGCAACAGTCCATTGGCATATATTTAGGCCTAGCACACAGGCAGAGCAGAGAGGTCCCGTAACAGACGATCTGGCTTCATGTCAGCAGAGAATCAGTCTGCATGTCATAGCAGAGAATGAGGCTTCACGTCAGCCACCACTGCAACAGTCCATTGGCATATATTTAGGCCCAGCACCCAGGCAGAGGAGGGAGGTCCCGTAACAGAGAATCTGTCTTCATGTCAGCAGAGAATTAGTCTGCATGTCATAGCAGAGAATGAGGCTTCACGTCAGCCACCACTGCAACAGTCCATTGGCATATATTTAGGCCCAGCACACACAGGCAGAGGAGAGAGGTCCCGTAACAGAGGATCTGGCTTCATGTCAGCAGAGAATCAGTCTGCATGTCATAGCAGAGAATGAGGCTTCACGTCAGCCACCACTGCAACAGTCCATTGGCATATATTTAGGCCCAGCACACACACAGGCAGAGGAGAGAGGTCCCGTAACAGACAATCTGGCTTCATGTCAGCAGAGAATTAGTCTGCATGTCATAGCAGAGAATGAGGCTTCACGTCACCCACCACTGCAACAGTCCATTGGCATATATTTAGGCCCAGCACCCAGGCAGAGGAGGGAGGTCCCGTAACAGAGAATCTGTCTTCATGTCAGCAGAGAATTAGTCTGCATGTCATAGCAGAGAATGAGGCTTCACGTCAGCCACCACTGCAACAGTCCATTGGCATATATTTAGGCCCAGCACACACACAGGCAGAGGAGAGAGGTCCCGTAACAGAGGATCTGGCTTCATGTCAGCAGAGAATCAGTCTGCATGTCATAGCAGAGAATCAGGCTTCACGTCAGCCACCACTGCAACAGTCCATTGGCATATATTTAGGCCTAGCACACAGGCAGAGGAGAGAGGTCCCGTAACAGACAATCTGGCTTCATGTCAGCAGAGAATCAGTCTGCATGTCATAGCAGAGAATGAGGCTTCACGTCAGCCACCACTGCAACAGTCCATTGTCATAAATTTAGGCCCAGCACCCAGGCAGAGGAGGGAGGTCCCGTAACAGACAATCTGGCTTCATGTCAGCAGAGAATTAGTCTGCATGTCATAGCAGAGAATCAGGCTTCATGTCAGCCACCACTGCAACAGTCCATTGGCATATATTTAGGCCTAGCACACAGGCAGAGGAGAGGTTCATTCAACTTTGGGTAGCATCGCAATATAATGGTAAAATGAAAATAAAAATAGGATTGAATGAGGAAGTGCCCTGGAGTCCAATAATATATGGTTATGGGGAGGTAGTTAATGTCTAATCTGGACAAGGGACGGACAGGTCCTGTGGGATCCATGCCTGGTTCATTTTTATGAACGTCAGCTTGTCCACATTGGCTGTAGACAGGCGGCTGCGTTTGTCTGTAATGACGCCCCCTGCCGTGCTGAATACACGTTCAGACAAAACGCTGGCTGCCGGGCAGGCCAGCACCTCCAAGGCATAAAAGGCTAGCTCTGGCCACGTGGACAATTTAGAGACCCAGAAGTTGAATGGGGCCGAACCATCAGTCAGTACGTGGAGGGGTGTGCACACGTACTGTTCCACCATGTTAGTGAAATGTTGCCTCCTGCTAACACGTTGCGTATCAGGTGGTGGTGCAGTTAGCTGTGGCGTGTTGACAAAAGTTTTCCACATCTCTGCCATGCTAACCCTGCCCTCAGAGGAGCTGGCCGTGACACAGCTGCCTTGGCGACCTCTTGCTCCTCCTCTGCCTTGGCCTTGGGCTTCCACTTGTTCCCCTGTGACATTTGGGAATGCTCTCAGTAGCGCGTCTACCAACGTGCGCTTGTACTCGCGCATCTTCCTATCACGCTCCAGTGCAGGAAGTAAGGTGGGCACATTGTCTTTGTAGCGTGGATCCAGCAGGGTGGCAACCCAGTAGTCCGCACAGGTTAAAATGTGGGCAACTCTGCTGTCGTTGCGCAGGCACTGCAGCATGTAGTCGCTCATGTGTGCCAGGCTGCCCAGGGATAAGGACAAGCTGTCCTCTGTGGGAGGCGTATCGTCATCGTCCTGCCTTTCCCCCCAGCCACGCACCAGTGATGGACCCGAGCTGCGTTGGGTGCCACCCCGCTGTGACCATGCTTCATCCTCATCCTCCTCCACCTCCTCCTCATCCTCGTCCTCCTCGTCCTCCAGTAGTGGGCCCTGGCTGGCCACATTTGTACCTGGCCTCTGCTGTTGCCAAAAACCTCCCTCTGAGTCACTTCGAAGAGACTGGCCTGAAAGTGCTAAAAATGACCCCTCTTCCTCCTCCTCCTCCTCCTCCTCCTGGGCCACCTCCTCTTCCATCATCGCCCTAAGTGTTTTCTCAAGGAGACATAGAAGTGGTATTGTAACGCTGATAACGGTGTCATCGCCACTGGCCATGTTGGTGGAGTACTCGAAACAGCGCAACAGGGCACACAGGTCTCGCATGGAGGCCCAGTCATTGGTGGTGAAGTGGTGCTGTTCTGTAGTGCGACTGACCCGTGCGTGCTGCAGCTGAAACTCCACTATGGCCTGCTGCTGCTCGCACAGTCTGTCCAGCATGTGCAAGGTGGAGTTCCACCTGGTGGGCACGTCGCATATGAGGCGGTGAGCGGGAAGGCCGAAGTTACGCTGTAGCGCAGACAGGCGAGCAGCAGCAGGATGTGAACGCCGGAAGCGCGAACAGACGGCCCGCACTTTATGCAGCAGCTCTGACATGTCGGGGTAGTTGTGAATGAACTTCTGCACCACCAAATTCAGCACATGCGCCAAGCAAGGGATGTGCGTCAAATTGGCTAGTCCCAGAGCTGCAACGAGATTTCGCCCATTATCACACACCACCAGGCCGGGCTTGAGGCTCACCGGCAGCAACCACTCGTCGGTCTGTTGTTCTATACCCCGCCACAACTCCTGTGCGGTGTGGGGCCTGTCCCCCAAACATATGAGTTTCAGAATGGCCTGCTGATGTTTACCCCGGGCTGTGCTGAAGTTGGTGGTGAAGGTGTGTGGCTGACTGGATGAGCAGGTGGAAGAAGAGGAGGAGGAAGCCGAGAAGGAGGAGGTGGCAACAGGAGGCAAAGAATGTTGCCCTGCGATCCTTGGCGGCGGAAGGACGTGCGCCAAACAGCTCTCCGCCTGGGGCCCAGCTGCCACTACATTTACCCAGTGTGCAGTTAGGGAGATATAGCGTCCCTGGCCGTGCTTACTGGTCCACGTATCTGTGGTTAGGTGGACCTTGCCACAGATGGCGTTGCGCAGTGCACACTTGATTTTATCGGATACTTGGTTGTGCAGGGAAGGCACGGCTCTCTTGGAGAAGTAGTGCCGGCTGGGAACAACATACTGTGGGACAGCAAGCGACATGAGCTGTTTGAAGCTGTCTGTGTCCACCAGCCTAAATGACAGCATTTCATAGGCCAGTAGTTTAGAAATGCTGGCATTCAGGGCCAGGGATCGAGGGTGGCTAGGTGGGAATTTACGCTTTCTATCAAATGTTTGTGAGATGGAGAGCTGAACGCTGGCGTGTGACATGGTTGAGACGCTTGGTGACGGAGGTGGTGGTGGTGGTGTTGGTGGTACATCCCCTGTTTGCTGGGCGGCAGGTGCCAACGTTCCTCCAGAGGCGGAGGAAGAGGCCGAGGCGGCAGCAGCAGAATAGGCCGAGGCGGCAGCAGCAGAAGAGGTAGCAGGGGGAGCCTGAGTGACTTCCTTGGTTTTAAGGTGTTTACTCCACTGCAGTTCATGCTTTGCATGCAGGTGCCTGGTCATGCAGGTTGTGCTCAGGTTCAGAACGTTAATGCCTCGCTTCAGGCTCTGATGGCACAGCGTGCAAACCACTCGGGTCTTGTCGTCAGCACATTGTTTGAAGAAGTGCCATGCCAGGGAACTCCTTGAAGCTGCCTTTGGGGTGCTCGGTCCCAGATGGCGGCGGTCAGTAGCAGGCGGAGTCTCTTGGCGGCGGGTGTTCTGCTTTTGCCCACTGCTCCCTCTTTTGCTACGCTGTTGGCTCGGTCTCACCACTGCCTCTTCCTCCGAACTGTGAAAGTCAGTGGCACGACCTTCATTCCATGTGGGGTCTAGGACCTCATCGTCCCCTGCATCGTCTTCCACCCAGTCTTGATCCCTGACCTCCTGTTCAGTCTGCACACTGCAGAAAGACGCAGCAGTTGGCACCTGTGTTTCGTCATCATCAGAGACATGCTGAGGTGGTATTCCCATGTCCTCATCATCAGGAAACATAAGTGGTTGTGCGTCAGTGCATTCTATGTCTTTCACCGCTGGGGAAGGGCTAGGTGGATGCCCTTGGGAAACCCTGCCAGCGGAGTCTTCAAACAGCATAAGAGACTGCTGCATAACTTGAGGCTGAGACAGTTTCCCTGGTATGCATGGGGGTGATGTGACAGACTGATGGGGTTGGTTTTCAGGCGCCATCTGTGCGCTTTCTGCAGAAGACTGGGTGGGAGATAATGTGAACGTGCTGGATCCACTGTCGGCCACCCAATTGACTAATGCCTGTACCTGCTCAGGCCTTACCATCCTTAGAACGGCATTGGGCCCCACCATATATCGCTGTAAATTCTGGCGGCTACTGGGACCTGAGGTAGTTGGTACACTAGGACGTGTGGATGTGGCAGAACGGCCACGTCCTCTCCCAGCACCAGAGGGTCCACTAACACCACCACGACCATGTCCACGTCCGCGTCCCTTACTAGATGTTTTTCTCATTGTTATGGTTCACCACAACAACAAATATATTATTTGGCCCAATGTATTGTATTCAAATTCAGCGGGATATAAATTTGAGGCCTAGTATTTAGGCGCTGGGTGACCGGTATGGATTTAGTGACAGAATTAGACTTGGAAATGCACAGAAGCGTGTGTGTGAAGTTATTCTGAATGACCCTATGTGCACCTTCAATATGATCTACCCTTTTAGGGATAGATTTCAAATAGCTCTGATATAGCAGAAACGACTAAATTATGAAATTGCTAAATTGGGAATTGTATTTCAACCCAGAACAAAAAATGTGCTTTGACGGACACTAAATAACTTTCCCAGCCACAACAGGACAGCGGTAACGAGAGATTTAGCGGGATATAAATTTGAGGCCTAGTATTTAGGCGCTGGGTGACAGGTATGGGTTTAGTGACAGAATTAGATTTGGAAATGCACAGTAGCGGGTGTGTGAAGTTATTCTGAATGACCCTATGTGCACCTTGAATATTATATACCCTTTTAGGGATAGATTTCAAATAGCTCTGATATAGCAGAAACCACTAAATTATGAAATTGCTAAATTGGGAATTGTATTTCAACCCAGAACAAGAAATGTGCTTGAACGGACACTAAATAACTCGCCCAGCTACAGCACTAAGGACAGATTTAGCGGGATATAAATTTGAGGCCTAGTATTTAGGCGCTGGGTGACAGGTATGGGTTTAGTGCCAGAATTAGACTTGGAAATACACAGTAGCGGGTGTGTGTGAAGTTATTCTGAATGACCCAATGTGCACCTTGAATATTATATACCCTTTTAGGGATAGATTTCAAATAGCTCTGATATAGCAGAAACCACTAAATTATGAAATTGCTAAATTGGGAATTGTATTTCAACCCAGAACAAGAAATGTGCTTGAACGGACACTAAATAACTCGCCCAGCTACAGCACTAAGGACAGATTTAGCGGGATATAAATTTGAGGCCTAGTATTTAGGCGCTGGGTGACAGGTATGGGTTTAGTGCCAGAATTAGACTTGGAAATACACAGTAGCGGGTGTGTGTGAAGTTATTCTGAATGACCCAATGTGCACCTTGAATATTATATACCCTTTTAGGGATAGATTTCAAATAGCTCTGATATAGCAGAAACCACTAAATTATGAAATTGCTAAATTGGGAATTGTATTTCAACCCAGAACAAGAAATGTGCTTGAACGGACACTAAATAACTCGCCCAGCTACAGCACTAAGGACAGATTTAGCGGGATATAAATTTGAGGCCTAGTATTTAGGCGCTGGGTGACAGGTATGGGTTTAGTGCCAGAATTAGACTTGGAAATACACAGTAGCGGGTGTGTGTGAAGTTATTCTGAATGACCCAATGTGCACCTTGAATATTATATACCCTTTTAGGGATAGATTTCAAATAGCTCTGATATAGCAGAAACCACTAAATTATGAAATTGCTAAATTGGGAATTGTATTTCAACCCAGAACAAGAAATGTGCTTGAACGGACACTAAATAACTCGCCCAGCTACAGCACTAAGGACAGATTTAGCGGGATATAAATTTGAGGCCTAGTATTTAGGCGCTGGGTGACAGGTATGGGTTTAGTGCCAGAATTAGACTTGGAAATACACAGTAGCGGGTGTGTGTGAAGTTATTCTGAATGACCCAATGTGCACCTTGAATATTATATACCCTTTTAGGGATAGATTTCAAATAGCTCTGATATAGCAGAAACCACTAAATTATGAAATTGCTAAATTGGGAATTGTATTTCAACCCAGAACAAGAAATGTGCTTGAACGGACACTAAATAACTCGCCCAGCTACAGCACTAGGGACAGATTTAGCTGGATATAAATTTGAGGCCTAGTATTTAGGCGCTGCGTGACAGGTATGGGTTTAGTGACAGAATTAGACTTGGAAATACACAGTAGCGGGTGTGTGTGAAGTTATTCTGAATGACCCAATGTGCACCTTGAATATTATATACCCTTTTAGGGATAGATTTCAAATAGCTCTGATATAGCAGAAACCACTAAATTATGAAATTGCTAAATTGGGAATTGTATTTCAACCCAGAACAAGAAATGTGCTTGAACGGACACTAAATAACTCGCCCAGCTACAGCACTAGGGACAGATTTAGCTGGATATAAATTTGAGGCCTAGTATTTAGGCGCTGGGTGACCGGTATGGATTTAGTGACAGAATTAGACTGGGATATGGCCAAAAAATAAACAGACTATTGCTGGTTAAATGCACTTGGTGTGACAGCTTCACCCTGATGTAGGCTTTAGCCAAAAAACAACCACACCATTGAGGGTTAAATGCACTTGGTGACAGGCGCAGCTTGCCCCTGATTTAGTATATGGCCAAAAAATGAACAGACTATTGCTGGTTAAATGCACTTGGTGTGACAGCTTCACCCTGATGTAGGCTTTAGCCAAAAAACAACCACACCATTGAGGGTTAAATGCACTTGGTGACAGGCGCAGCTTGCCCCTGATTTTGTATATGGCCAAAAAATGAACAGACTATTGCTGGTTAAATGCACTTGGTGTGACAGCTTCACCCTGATGTAGGCTTTAGCCAAAAAACAACCACACCATTGAGGGTTAAATGCACTTGGTCGCAGCTTGTGCTGGCGCACCACAAGACACAAAATGGCCGCCGATCACCCCAGAAAAATGTGACTGACAAACGGTCTGTGCAGCCTAAAAACAGTGAGCAATTGAGGATCAGCAGCTCAATGATCCACAGCTGCAGATCGATCAGTTAATCAAGTCCTTTGGAGGAGTTAATCTGCCTAATCTCGCCCTACTGTCGCAGCCGCAACCTCTCCCTACGCTAATCAGAGCAGAGTGACGGGCGGCGCTATGTGACTCCAGCTTAAATAGAGGCTGGGTCACATGGTGCTCTGGCCAATCACATCCATGCCAATAGTAGGCATGGCTGTGATGGCCTCTTGGGGCAAGTAGTATGACGCTTGTTGATTGGCTGCTTTGCAGCCTTTCAAAAAGCGCCAAGAAAGCGTCACAAAAGCGCGAAGAAAGCGACGAACACCGAACCCGAACCCGGACTTTTACGAAAATGTCCGGGTTCGGGTCCGTGTCACGGACACCCCAAAATTCGGTACGAACCCGAACTATACAGTTCGAGTTCGCTCATCCCTAGTCGCCACCTAATATTAGATGGCCTTTTTTCATGATATTGATTTTCTTCAATACTTTCCTCATAAATTTGGTCTGGCCAGAATTAGGAGCATAGATATTAACTAATGTAATCAGGGTGTTATTAATCAAAGCCACTAGTATGATATATCTCCCGTTAGGGTCTATAAATTGATCTCTGACATCCACTGCAATCGAGTCCCTAAAAGCAATCAGGACTCCCCTCTTTTTCTTTGTATAGGTGGAGTAAACAATTTTTGGAAAATTCCTATGTTTAATCTGTGGCGTGCTATTAGTGGCTATGTGGGTTTCTTGGGCATACAGAATGTCACACTTTTTGTTTAAAGCCTCATTCCAGAGTTGATTCCTTCTGAAAGGGGAGTTTAGGCCCCTCACATTAATTGACACTACATTAACAGCCATTTCTTAAGCATGAGCAGAGATATGTACTTTGTATTCCCCAGGTCACTACCCGATTTGCAAGTAATAAACATTGTAACTGAAAACTCTACAGCAGAAGCATATTCAGGTAGAGAGAAATGTATGGTTAACACAGAATATTGGGGCCTTCCTGTACTGAAAACATCAAATAAACCGTCATTAAATAAAGCAACAATTGCAATTACATTAGAAAACAAAAAAGCAAAAAGCCCGGTAACAAATCGGGCAAAGGAAATCAGATGATCCCAAGTCATCTACAGGAACTATAGGGCGGGTGTATTACAGGCAAACATGAGGTTTCCTTCCCCCACACTTGGATGCGCTCCTTGTGGCAACCTCAAGTACTGTTCCTTTGTCTCCTATCCTTTGTTTGTGACATGCGGTCATGGAATTTTCCTGGGTGTCGGCCATCTTGGGCCTTCCTAGTGGCTTTGTCTTGGAAAGGCTGAATCTTTTCAATTTGCAAATTCCACTCCTTCAGGGTTTTCAAAGCAGAGTCTGGTGATAGCATTGTATGAAGGACTCCATCTTTGTACACCAGTAGCTTTACTGGGAACCCCCATCTATAATTAATATCATTCGCTATTAAAGTTTTAGTGACTACAGCAAATTCTTTCCTCGCCTTAATCGTGGCTGCAGAAAGATCCGTGTAAAGTTGCAGGCCAGTAAATTTTCTTGATAGAACCGGACCTTTCCTCATTTCTCTCAGGATTTGCTCTTTGGTGTGAAAGAAAGTGAATCTGGCCAGGACGTCTCTAGGGACATCTTTATGAAGAAAAGAGGGCTTGGGTAGCCTATGTGCTCTGTCGATGCACAACTCATAGTCTTTAGCATGTGGTATGAGCTCTTTGGCCAGTTCAACGATGTATGGGGTCAAATCATTGTTCAAAATATTCTCAGGGACACCTCTGAACTTTATATTATTCCTTCTACTCCTGTCCTCTAAGTCAATAACTTTTGTCTGTAAAAATTCGACCTGATCTTCGAGATCGTTATGTCGATCGATAACCTCATTTTGGGAAGCTGCAAACTCTTCCATTTTGACTTCTACATGGGAGACCCTGTCTCCTAGTTCTTCTACTGCTTGCTGGACAGGAGTTATCGATTTTTTAAAATCGGCATTAATCGATGATCTAAGGGCTAGGAGCATATCTTTGAGTAGTGTAGCCGAGAGCTCTTTATCTGCGGCCTGAAACTCAGCAAAATGATCGGGTACAGTCTCATGAGATACAGGAATACTCACTGTGTCTTTGCTCAGCTTTTCCTCATCATCGATTATTTTAGATCGAGGCCTCTCAGTTATAGTATCTTCTCCTTTGTCTGACTGTGCAGAAATAATCCCCTCTCGATCGATTTCTTTTTCATCCAGCGAGTCGGACGCATGGGGGGTCGACTTCCCTGTTGGCGCTATAGCGCTTTCTTCCGGCCTCGAGGAATTATAATCGAGCGCGTCCCGGCTCGAAGATTTTGTATAATCCGATCGCTTCTGTGAATAATCCTTCGATTTCCCCCTTTTAATCGGGGTACTTGGAGGTAAAAGTGGCACTTTCCGATCCAATTTCTTCGGTGTGCTGTGCAACGATCTCTTTCCAGAGGTGGCAGCTTGCCTGCAGCTGGAGCCCGACGATGCATCCGAGGGAGTGTCAGCTTCATCCCGGTCATCTCTTTCATTCGTCGAAAATGACTGATTCCTTCGAGCTGCTCGATCAGAATTTTTTCTTCTGATAGCTCTCGATCTTCTATATCGAGTGGATCCGAAATATGAATCCATATTGAGGATTTTCGATGATTTTTGCCGCTTATGGAGCTAAGGTGTGGAGGAGCTCTCACCTCAAGCGGCCATCACTCTCGCAGCCAAGCCACTATGCATCATTCTTCTAATCAGATCATTTGTCTGTGCAGATCTTCACCTCTGTGCACCTCTTGCTGATATTCTAATCGTTATTGTTCTACTATCAGGACACACAATGTTTAACAGTGCCAGCAAAGCGCTGTAGTAGACTTTAGGTTTGCGCCAGTTTTCTGATCAAAAGGGGAGCCTACAAGACACTGTATGGTCAGTGTACTTAGATACATTTTTAAAGAGATAATTTAAATTTTTGCCCCAGATGATAGAAAGCCTAGCTATAATTCTGCTCCTTGTACTAAGACATTCAGAAGTGGCTATCTTTCCCTGTAGGCTTCATGCACACAACCACATTTTGCATCCATGTCTGATCGCTCATTGGCTCATTCTTAACTGGGGCCTTAAAAACAAAAATTAACTTAACACGGATGTCATCTTTGTGATGTTCTCTTCAGAAAATGTCTTATTCTGGTCTGCTTTGCAGACAAGAATAGCCATTTCTATTGCGGGGCAGTGATTAGCGGCAGGGCAATATTTGAATTTGCAATATTTCACAAATATTTGGGCGAATATTTGTCATATATTCGCGAATTTGAGAATTCGTGATCTCCAGTTATTATTTTCTTGATTGCGAAAATCGTCAATTGGAAAATTCACGATAAAAATTTGCGATACGAAAATTCACAATCAACACTACTCCTAAAGTCAAAGATATTACAGCCTTCTCATTGGCCCACAAGCAAGAAGCAGTGAGGGATCATTGGCACTGATGAAAAAAATCTAGAATATTCGATATTACGAAGAAATAGCACTATATTCTAGATATTTGCGAATTCTCAAAGTGCCAATATTCACAATAAAAATTCACGATTATAATATTTGCGATCAACACTATTGATGGGAGAGAAAAAAATGTGGATAACATATAGAAGGTATCTGTATTTTGTGGATTTGTGTTTTGCGGATGTGCATGATGCCTTATACACTGCTATGTTTGTGCAGGTGATTTCCTGTTAAATGCAGGAATATATCAGTATCAAATCCAGCTCTCAAACACCTTCCCTCTCCATCCAGCTTCACCTGCCTTGTTCCTCTTTATGCTCCCCCCCCCCCCCCCATAAAGTTTTTATCAAATCGATATAATAGGTGAGCCCATATAATAGTAATGGGTCCATTTAAAAATTAACTTCTGACAAGTCATTATAAACCTCTGGCTTTGTGTTGTGTGCAGAATCCACAGTGTATCCCATGAGATGTAGCTTAACACTGTTTTCCCCTACTGAAAATCAGAGTAGTCATTGACTACTGGAGCAAACAGGATGGAGTGTAAACTAATGAGTCAGGGGTCAATTCTGGATAGAAAACAGAGAGACTGTCAAAAGAGAGTCAAAAACTAGGAAGGAACTACAAGTGACAGAACAGCAGACAGAAGAGAAGTCAGACAGCCCAAGTCAAAGGCATTAAGGGTAAGGAAAGAGTAATCTACCATAGTAGAAGAAAGGTCTGAACAATAGTAATCCAATATTAATTCAAAATAGTACATAAGGTTTTAGGACAAGAAACATTGCAGGTATCAAGCATCAAAAAGAGCTCTAAATAATCTGAATGGTCCTCCTATGTGCCCCATGATTGATCCACTAGACCTCTTGACTGGTGGAACAGCTGCCTGACATCATGCACTGTCTGAGTCACCTGCATATGCTACTCTATACTATAATGCAATATTACAGGGACAGGTATGTTCTTCTAAAATAGAAAAAAGAGCAATTAAACAATACCAGATCTCCACTTCCAGACAGTATATATAAGTAGAACATATGGACTAGATCAGGGGTGCTCAACCTGCGGCCCGCCAGCTGTTGTAAAACTACAACTCCCACAATGCCATTCTGTAGGCTGATAGCTGTAGGCTGTCCGGGAATTATGGGAGTTGTAGTTTTGCAACAGCTGGAGGGCCACAGGTTGAGCATGCCTGGACTAGAGTTGTCCCAAAAGCAACAGCTGTTGACTCTGTGTGCATTTTCTTTGTCTTTATAATCAACATTTTCTAAAGGGCACTACCAAAGCAGTGGTGGTGGGGTTTACACAATCCTTCCAGACCCTAAGCCTTCCCAAGCTGAGACTTCAAGACTTTTGGAATGTCTACCAATGCTCTGTGGCTAAGTACCTGGCAATGTCCCTATTAGTAGGCTGTTTCCTTGCAATATCATCACTGCTTGCTTTAATTAAGCTCTTTGCTTTCTAAAGGTATCCTTATATACAATATTAATAGCTGCAATATATAACACAATTCATGTAATTGCCACATGTGTAATTGCAACATTAATGTGTAATTGCCACAAGTGTTGTATGTTGATTACCTTGCAGTTATTATGGAGGTGGTTCAGCTCTACAAAGGTGCCATGGTGGCCAGGTCCTAAAATTGTCAAATTTGTCTTAAGTGCTGCTTCTGAGGATATACCTTATCATCTTAAGCCTGTTCTAAATCCTGTGAATCAGGGGCGGATTGGCAATAAACCTTACAGGGAAATTTCCCAGTGGGCCAATGCCCAGGGGGCCGCCTGGACCCTCCTAATAGCCACCCAGTGGAAGTTTTTGGAGATGTATTTTGTGCTGCTGGCAGTATTTTGCTATGTATTGTGGTATTTGGCTTTGTTGGGGTGGTATAATAACAATATGGTATTGCTGTCCCTGCCTCCAATCAATTTTGACCCAACTACAAATGGGGCCACTAGTATTTTTTCCAGGACCATTTTAACTTCCCAGTCTGCCCATGTTGTGAATGCACCATTGTTTTCTAGTTCCTCGCATGCGCAGCAAAGCTGGTTGCACTTAACACCGGGATCTCTCTTCTAACAGCTTGGAATATTCCACTGTATGTTACAGGGGCAAGTGGTGACAGTTTATCGATGAAAAACCTACAGAAATGTGAAGCTTTGATAATTTTTATTTTCTTAACTTGTATCCATGGACTCTACCAAGTGAGTTCAGTAATGAAAAATGTTGAAAGAAAGGTGTTGAAATGAGCCTGAAGGATCTAAATTCTTGACATCAGCTAATAAAACACTGAGGTTTTCAATTTGATGATTGTGAGTTGTTAGCAGAAGGAGCTAGCAAACACTGAATCATTCATATACAGCAAAGGCTCTATATGTATAACAACTAAAGCACAAAACAAAATGTGACTTTATTAAGGTAAAGCCAACAATTTTACATAAGCAAAGCTAAAAATAAAGCTGTAAATATGGGCAAAAATGCATAAAGGACAAATTATTTTGTGGCTGAATATATTTAGAAGTCACGTTTTATGGTCTGCTATGAATGAAGGGCTGCTATAAAGCGCAGAGGGGGAACAAACCTGGTATTATGAGGGAAGTGTTTTTTAGAAGGTGTGCAGCAAAATAAGCAAAAATGAAATAGAAAGCAGAAAACTTTGGACATAAAGCCACTTTTGATGAATATTCTATTATAATACAACATTGCAGGTGGTGGTGGTCGGTAGTGTTGAGCGAATCGAAGTGGACTTTGATCCAAATTTCAGGGAAAATTCGATTCACCGCTGAGCCGAATTTCCTTGTGCTTCGTGGTAAGGAATCAATTATCTCAATGGTGGTAAAAAAATAAATAAAAAAAAACATACTACTCTCATCCATTTGAGCACGAAGCGCTGGCCGCCACTATCTTGAATGAAGATCCCATGCAAAATCTGTTGACGCCACCTTGCAGGCCAACGTGATGAAGTAATCACGGGCCGCTCTAGATTTCGCACTGGATATTTAATTAAGAATCTTAATTTAAGATGGCAGTGGCTGGCTCTTCGCGATCAAATGGATGCGGGTAAGTATGATTTTATAGAATTTTTTAAAAATTTTATACCGTAATATCAATGTCAGATGCCGCAATCAGCTATGAGTCTACCATACAGTCTACCAATTTAAAGCTCTATTTGATAAAAGTTTTTTCATCAATTAAATTGGGTCCAGTTCATGACTGTATAGAGGATTGAACTGTCCAGTCTTCTGTGTAAAGTAATCCTACTTGGTAATTACCACAAAATGGTGAATTCTTCAAAGGAAGAATGGAGCAGGTGATGTTACTATTCCATGTATATGTCACGGTGGGGAGTGGGGGAAACCCCCACCGTATAATTAGATTTGTTACTAAGCCCGAAAACAGGGATAGGGAGCAGGTCACCTCCTACAGCCGCCCTAATCCTGACCCTGATCTCCAGACAGTATGAGCGCCCCCTAAAGGTGGGAGGGCTCATACACTCGAACCTGGATGCTACTGACCCCAACGGTCCCTTGCATAGAGGTCAGGGATAGGAGACAACCGGTTCCTCAAACCGGAGTCTCCAGCGGCCTAGTAACAGAAGGGAAAAGATAGAATCAGCAGCAACTAAACGGCAGGTAAGCACCTGGAGAAACAACAGCACACCAGAAAATCAAACACTTACCTACGGCAGCAAAGATGGAAAAACACCAAAACAACCTGGACCCCCATGCGGAAATCGATGCAAGCTGGCTCCAGGCAAGGCTGCAAATATCTTTTAGGTTCACCCCTCTGGGAAACCAATGAGACCCCCTTTCAGAGGTAACAACAGACTGGGGAAAATATCAATCATCCATGCAGATCCCAACACCAAACCGACCTGACATGGAACACCAGACATGACAATAAACAACTAAACCCCAACATAAACCACACCAAACAACATAACAGGTGAGGAGGGGAAAGGAGACAAAGGGAGACAAACAATGTCCAACTAGGATGTCCTCACACAGGTAAGATTACACATCCAGAAAGGAGCAGAGCACCTACACATATACAGGCAAAGAACCAACTGACCTTCAGGCTTACAACACTGTATAAGAAGAGCCAGAGGCCACACCAAGCTCCACCAAGCACACATCTTAACCCTGAATACGCCAGGATGGGAAGGGACACACAACTAAAAGGGGAAGTGTCAAAACATGTGTAACATCCCAGAGTATGTCACTTTAACTCTGTCACCCTGCTACATAATGTTAAAATGTAAATGTGTTATCATCTGGTGTAATCTGACATTACATTTTTACTATTTGGATTTTCTATGACTGTTATATGTCAATTGCTGTAATTATTTATGTGCACCAGTAGGTGGCGGCAATGTATAGGCAGTCTAAAGACAGTTTAGTGTATCTAGACCTGAATAGTCCATTCCAGTCTAGGCTCCCTTGTATGAGCAGAAGTGGGACGTTCCCATGTCCTGTATCATGAGGAGGAGTAGGAAGTCTAGTGAGTGTGAACCAGCCCCCCTTCTGGGGAAGGCTGTGGTGGTAGGAGCTCCCAGTTACAGGGATCCCAACCCTGGATCCAACCTCGGCTGAGGTTCAAGATCCATCTTCCCAGCCTGAGTCATCTACCTCAGCTGGATGTCCAGAGAAGCAGCATCCACAGAACAATAGATCTCCAGGAAGAAGACACCATACCCTGCGAGCTGTCCTGTGAGTACAATTCCTAAGACCAGGAGAAGATAAGTACTTCCTCAGCTAGTCAGGCCCATACCAAGCAGAATACAGATAGAGCAGAAGATTAATACATGCCAGATCTATAGGCGTATGTACCAGATGCAGAATAGATATAAATTCCTGCCACATATTGCCAAAACCTGCTGGGACCCAAGACTGAAGCTGTAACTTCTATGGATTTAAAGCTGCATTAAGTAAAGACAAGTTGGACTTTATTATCAGACTGGATCTCAATTATTTCATCAAAACTCCTATTAACAACACTCAATTTGTTGCATGTGAGCCAAGATACAGGAGTCCAGCCGTATCAAGGTAGGAGACACTGTTGACATTGGATAGAGACATTATTCCCCCTCTGGCATTTATCACCTGGTATCAGCTATACCATCTTAAAGGGCCTTGCTATAGTACCTGCACAAGCTGCAACTGGCGTCACAAACTTATATACATTTAAATCTGACCCATTGCATAGCAACCCCACTGACTCAGTGTCCTGCTCATTGCACATGCAAAACAACATGTTCCAACCAGCAACAAGCATGCACGGCAAAAGTGTCATGGTCCACTACACCAGACCATGATACAGCCGTGACAGTATAGGTGTGTCCTTCTTTACATTTCCTCTAGGCTCGATATACTGTATGTCCAAAGATGTGAGGTGAGAGATGACCAGTTTAAAAATGAAAAAAACATGATTTTGTGGTACACTCGACTGGGAGCGATATGTGACAACGCCGTGTTCACAATGAAAATTTCAGCCTGTCTAAGGTTTTGCCACCATGTCATCATATTGGTTTGAATCTATATGGTTAGAAATTGGAGTCCTTAAAGGGAACCTGTCACCTGGATTTTGGGTATAGAGCTGAGGACATGGGTTGCTAGATGGCCACTAGTACATCCGCAATACCCAGTCCCCATAGCTCTGTGTGCTTTTATTGTGTTAAAAACACGATTTGATTCATATGCAAATTAACCTGAGATCAGTCAGAGCTTAAAAATATGACTCTACTCTGGTCACACAAGTAAGATATGACTATTTTATGTTAATTTGCATAAAAGGCGGGAAGTACAAAAATGCATAATACTTATTGAATCCGTCTGCAAATGAAATTAAAAGTGTCATTTATATGTTTAGGGTAACACAATGAACATTTAGAAACGCTCAGTGAGGGTAGCAGAGGTGACAGGTTCCCTTTAACAGAATTTGCAGAAAGGTAATGGTGAACACTAGAGATGTGCAAATTGATTTTTAAAAGAATTGAATTTGTTACAAATTAACCAAAATACCTAGAATGCGATTTGTTTTGGAAGAATAACTAAACTTGACATCAGCCATTTTATACATCACAAGACAGCATGGCATTGCAGCAAAGATGAAGGAGGATCACATGACCCCCAGTGGTATCTTGGTTGGCAAGCTTGCCCATAATGCCTTGCAGTCGGCCTAAGCAAATCTGGTTACTCTACTGATACGTGTCATAGGCACTATATAGGAAATGCATGTATTTTCTGGGGTTATACATAAATCGTATCTTATCAGGCAGTTTAGTGAGACAATATCTAGTTATTTATATTTAATTCATTGACAGACAGGTTTTAGGTGGAGACAAGAAGGGAGTCCGTGTTGTGTGTCACTGCATAATTCAGCCAGGCTGCCCGCTATTTTCAGGGAATGTTGCAGCAACATTTAAAGCTATACTACTCAATTCTGTATTAATGTGTATATGTACATCATATAATTCACAATCACAGACACAAATCCTTTACAATATTAATCTTGGCGCTGATAGTTTACCACCTCAATGTTGCGGTTGCTGTTTATTGTACCAGACCAATACACTGTACTGTCCAATTGACCATTCAAAAAAATAATAATATTGCAGTGTTTTTTTGAAAACTTAACTTGATCACACATTAGTGTAAATGGTGTATTTTTCTGCATCACAGTTACCATGTACTCATTCATAAAATAAATATTCTTTAGCATAACACCAAACTTGTTCCTACTCCCCAAGAAATTATGACTTTCGGATTGTTTTTTATTTTATTTCAAAAAGCATAAAAATAACTGATAGTGCAGTATATTTTTAAGCAGGTCTCCTAAAAGATCTGCTTTCTATGCAACTGCTACACCCTCTGCACTTTGATTGACAGGGTCAGGCAGTGTAAACACCATCACACCGGGCCTATCAATCAAGGTGCAGAGAGTGTGGCAGTTGCAGAGAGAGCAGAGCCTCTAGGTATAATGAAACTGCAGCAGCCAATTGCTAGCCTGAGGAGTGGTGGTGCTGGAAATGAGGAAATTGGAGATTTTTTTTTAAATTATAATTCTATAAAAATAAAAAAAACAACTATGACAACTCCTTTAATATACCTTTAAAGCAGTGTTTCCTCAGTTTTTCTGCCAGAGATCCCCATATCTCCTGTAGAGAATCAAATAAAAAATTCTGTCCTCTTAAGAATCAAGAAAAGCTTATATGCTTACAGCATACTGTGTTATTAACTCAATTTCTATGAATACAAACCAAAGCTCTGACCCTTATAATCAGATATGAACCCCTTAACGTTGAACTGTGGCAATCAGGGGATGCGACGGCTAAGGATCAGTGGTTCTTCCAATCTCAGCCACTAGAGCTGAACACCAGATCCTGGACAGCACTCTGCAAAGCAGCGTTGTAGAAAAAAGCCCTTTAATGGCCAGAAGAACTCCAGTTATGCTTGGCATACAACCACTTTAAAATGAGTAACTTCTGACTTCTTGTATGCAACTATTGGGGTTACTGTTCTGTAAAATCACAGTAATTAACAATAAGCATACTATAAATTAATACAGAACACAGAAAACCAAATTAACGAGCGCTCTCCAATATGTTCTGACACTTAATATTAGCACACTAATATTTATCTTGAAAACACCAACCCCAAGTTACCTATCGTAAAGGCAGGAGCTTACGGGATTGACTAGTTCACAGTCATTACGAGGGTCCTAAAATAGAGGGTAACTGGCTAGACCGAAAGCCCCTGGGCGTCTTTAAATGCGGATCCTGCAAAGCCTGCAAGTTTATTAACACCTCAAAGACAGTTACTTGTTCCATCACACAACATCCCTTTTCTATCCGGGACTTTGCGAACTGTAAAACAAAAGGTGTAGTATATATCTGTCAATGTACATGTCCTATGGACTATATAGGCAAAACTAAAAGAGAACTTCGAAGAAGGATATGCGAACATATTAATGATATAAAAAAAATAAAAGACACACCTATAGCTCACCATTTTAATAACTACCATATGGGTGATGTAGGTTCTGCACGCTTCTCTGTGTTAGAGGTGGTCCCCCTTCCTGAAAGGAGGGGCGACTGGGACAAGAAGATCCTTAAGAAAGAAACAGCATGGATCTATAGATTTCAGTCCCAGTCCCCCCTTGGGCTCAATGAAAGACTAAATTTTACATGTTTCATCTGAATCTCTGATCCTTTAAATATATATCTTCCTTCAGTAATAACTTTGTATATGGTCATTTAACTGGCTTGATTGATTGCGAGAAGCATCCTGTAACTGGTGAATAAATATTAGTTCACTATATCTTTTATAATTTGGTGTCTCCCCTCTCTCTTAATGCTATCAGGGAGATGACCCAAGTGTACTTTATCTTCACTCTTGAAGACAACTTGCGTCTCAGTGTGCGTTCCATCATGAATCCGGAAGTGACGTATAAGAACTTCCGGTTCCTGGGTTTGACACATTGAACTACATGCGGTCCACCGTGCATTCCACGTCATCAAAAGCTACCCAGAAAGAAAGACTTGCGATTCAGAGTGCGGTCCGAATACCAAGTCTCCGGCATCCGGACGTCAACTCTGGGCAAGCGCACCACCCAGAATAAATAGCGCAACAGTGGCCAGACATATCATGGCTCAAGCAATTTATCTTTTGTCCACATGTAAGTAGATCTTTTTCTTTCTGTTTGGATGTACAAACCGGATTCTAAAAAAGTTGGAACACTATACAAATCGTGAATAAAAATTGAATGCAATGATGTGGAGATGGCAAATGTCAATATTTTATTTGTAATAGAACGTAGATGACAGATCAAACTTTTAATCCGAGTAAATGTATCATTTTAAAGGAAAAATACATTGATTCAAATTTTCACGGTGTCAACAAATCCCCAAAAAGTTGGGACAAGTAGCAATAAGAGGCTGGAAAAAGTAAATTTGAGCATAACGAAGAGCTGGAAGACCAATTAACACTAATTAGGTCAATTGGCAACATGATTGGGTATAAAAAGAGCTTCTCAGAGTGGCAGTGTCTCTCAGAAGCCAAGATTCCCACAATGTTGCGCAGAAAGATAGTGGAGCAATATCAGAAAGGTGTTACCCAGTGAAAAATTGCAAAGACTTTGCATCTATCATGATCAACTGTGCATAACATCATCCGAAGATTCAGAGAATCTGGAACAATCTCTGTGCGTAAGGGTCAAGGCCGTAAAACCATACTGGATGCCCGTGATCTCCGGGCCCTTAAACGACACTGCACCACAAACAGGAATGCTACTGTAAAGGAACTCACAGAATGGGCTCAGGAATGCTTCCAGAAACCATTGTCAGTGAACACAATCCACCGTGCCATCCACCGTTGCCAGCTGAAACTCTACAGTGCAAAGAAGAAGCCATTTCTAAGCAAGATCCACAAGCTCAGGCGTTTTCACTGGGCCAGGGATCATTTAAAATGGAGTGTGGCAAAATGGAAGACTATTCTGTGGTCAGACGAGTCACGATTCGATGTTCTTTTTGGAAATCTGGGACGGCATGTCATCCGGACCAAAGAGGACAAGGACAACCCAAGTTGTTATCAACGCTCAGTTCAGAAGCCTGCATCTCTGATGGTATGGAGTTGCATGAGTGCGTGTGGCATGGGCAGCTTGCATGTCTGGAAAGGCACCATCAATGCAGAAAAATATATTCAGGTTCTAGAACAACATATGCTCCCATCCAGACGTCATCTCTTTCAGGGAAGACCCTGCATTTTTCAACAAGATAATGCCAGACCACATTCTGCATTAATCACAACATCATGGCTGCGTAGGAGAAGGATCCGGGTACTGAAATGGCCAGTCTGCAGTCCAGATCTTTCACCTATAGAGAACATTTGGCGCATCATAAAGAGGAAGGTGCAACAAAGAAGGCCCAAGACGATTGAACAGTTAGAGGCCTGTATTAGACAAGAATGGGAGAGCATTCCTATTTCTAAACTTGAGATACTGGTCTCCTCGGTCCCCAGACGTCTGTTGAGTGTTGTAAGAAGAAGGGGAGATGCCACACAGTGGTGAAAATGGCCTTGGGGATTTGTTGACACCATGAAATTCTGATTCAATATATTTTTCCCTTAAAATTGTAAATTTTCTCAGTTTGAACTTTTGTTCTGTTATTTATGTTCTATTCTGAATAAAATATTAGAAGTTGGCACCTCCACATCATTGCATTCAGTATTTATTCACGATTTGTATAGTGTCCCATCTTTTTTGGAATCCGGTTTGTATTTTGGCATGACATAAATAGATATCATAAATAGATTCCGGCTCTATACTGATTAAATATATATATATCCTCTCTAGGTACCTACAGTAGGACAGCCCTATTTCTGGTGGTCAACAAAACCATTTGTATCCTGCTTGGAACTAAGTATCATATTCAGTAACAGATTTGTTTATCTATGATTGTATTGAGATCACCCCCTGATGAGCCTAGAAAGTTCTAGGTGAAACGCGTTGGGGTCTCGTTTCTCTATCTGGAGAGCTTCAGCGGCACCCATTCCCTAGGATAACAGTTGACACTCTTTTTGTAATTATCTTTCCCTTGTTAGGGTTTAACAGGGACTGGATAGTATTAGGTTTGGGGACAGGGAACCTCCACCATCAGGGGGTCGCCCTGGGCTAAGCAGTCTGTAGGGCAACTAGGGTGAGATTTGTCTGCCCTTGCCCTCTCTATAAGACCTTGGTCCTCTCCTCTGAATCCTTCCCTCTATTCTGTTACTATGAATGTCTTCATGGGGGTTATTACAACCCTGTAAGAAATTCAAGTATTTGCATGTCTCCTTGCACAATATAATGGTATATATATATACCTATACCCTTTCTAATATAATAAAGGTATTTTTAAAAGTCACTCTATTTAGCTGTCTAATATTTATCTCGGCATTGTGGTGTATAATTTATACAGAATGAGATGGGATAAGAAATGAAACAATAAAATAAAACAATAAATATAAAACAAAACCCATGGAATTATAATTATTAATCAGAACATTTACATAATGTATGCAGCACCTTGTCTTCTTCATAAACATATAATCGTAGCTTAGCTATGGAAGGATTATCCCTGTAGCGCGATGATTGATAATGAATGAGTTAAAGGGAAATATTCTGATATTCATTGCAAAGTCCTCATCAGCATACATTCAACATTTAAAGCTCAGGCACAAGCATAAAAACACATTTAATGCAAGCAGAAAATCATCAACATTTCAGCTTGATTTAGGGTTGCTATATGAAGTTGGGCCAATGCACTGATGACTATAATAAAACATACTTTATTTTATGAGATGCATCAGATGAGTTGATTAAATACCCCGACCAGTGATCTCAAATCTGGTCATCTGTATCCATCATCTACTTTTTGGGTGAATGCCTCTGTTTGCCAATCCTCTCTAAGAACCCATAATGCCTAGAGAATCTACATGCTCAGGATACCATAAGGGTGACATAAATGATGCACATGTGCACAATAAAAGTGCAAAATGAAGCAAACAAATATGCACACACAAGGCCTGACACACACAAAACAAATCTTGATTCACAGTTCTATATGAACATTACAGTATTTCAATGGTAAGAATAAAAATTGTGCAGTCAAATTAAGAATACTTACACAAATGGGCCGGCTGACAGTTATTTGCTTGTGCCTTTCCTTATTTTGCCATCAATAAAAATACATTACATACAATTTATAAAAAATACATTTCATACAATCCATAAAAAAATAAAATTATATCTTTGATTCTGTGATCCCAGTCCTTTGAATGCGGAGCTCACGCATAAAATAAAAACATAAAAAAATGCGGTTGGTGCTATCTTAATAGTCAATTGGTGTCAGATTTATTGTAACTTTATATTGTTCTTAATGGAACATAACTTGGAAGCACATTATACTCTCTTTGTCTACCAGTGTTTCTATTGGATAATTTATAACACTTTAATATGGCAGGTAGCTTCAAATATACTGTTAATAGATGTTTAGGAATGTTTATAAACACTTGTATAATCCACTTAGGCTACTTTCACACCTGTGTTTAGGTGCGGATCCGTCTGGTATCTGCACAGACGGATCCGCTCATATAATGCAAACGCTTAGATCCGTTCAGAACGGATCCGTTTGCATTACCATGAACAAAAAAATAAATAATAATTTTTTATTTATTTTTGTTCATGATAGTGCAAACGGATCCGTTTTGACTTTACATTGAAAGTCAATAGGGGACGGATCCGTTTGAAAATTGAGCCATACTGCGTCAACTTCAAACGGATCCGTCCCCATTGACTTACATTGTAAGTCTGGACGGATCCGTTTGCCTCCGCACGGCCAGGCGGACACCCGAACGCTGCAAGCAGCGTTCGGGTGTCCGCCTGCTGAGCGGAGCGGAGGACAAACGGTGCCAGACTGATGCATTCTGAGCGGATCCACTGAGAATGCATTAGGGCTGGACGGATCCGTTCAGGGACGCTAGTGAGAGCCTTCAAACGGAGCTCACAAGCGGAGCCCCGAACGCAAGTGTGAAAGTAGGCTTATTGTTATAGCAGGTTTTAATTCTGCTGTGAGTCAACAGTTAATCTGAGTCAGATGTTAGATGCCACCACGTGTGAACAGTAAGTTAACCTTAGGTCTGCTATTAGTTGGTGTTTGGGATGTTAGTAAAAACACTTATACGGTCCAGTTATAATTAAGCTGTTGGTGAACAATTAATATGTGAGTAAGTTGGATGCAGTCACATGCAGTCTGTCACAGATATATCCAGATCATCTCTGTATTCAAAGTCATTTAACTTTGAACCTTACACCACTGAGGAAGGACTTTGTCCAAAACGCGTATGGTGGCGATTGTGGAGTGTCGGTCTATAAGGAAATAGCGTGTATAGAAACTTAGAAGCCTAATTAGGATCACGGTTTTCAGCAAAGTGTCGGCATCCTGGAGACCTCTGAGCGCATGCGCCAAAGAATGTCCGACGGAAGACTAAAGCCGACGAAGGTGCAGGTCCAGCGGGGAGCATTACAGCAAGAAGTAATACAGCCAAGCTGTGAATGAACCGGTTCAACGGAACAGTGAGTAAGACGGACATATTGTCAAAAGGTGGAAGAAAGTAAATGTCACAATATTATATCGATGTGAGCGCCATATGGATAAAACAGGTGCTTCATGAAGGCTGCTTGAATGCAGCAAGTGCTACGTGAACATATTGAGGGCTACATGAATACAGAGATAATCTAAATATATCTGTGACAGACTGCATGTAATTGCATTCAACTTACATATTAATTGTTGACCAACAGCTTAATTATATTGGCACCAAAATTGGCACCCTGGCCACGGTTCACCCTCTACCCACAGATTCTACATACGGCCATATTCACCTCCTCCGGCGGTTAAAAAAAAACTGCCACACCGCCGAGTAGGTGACTTTACCCCCAACACTACACACTGACTGACTACTACCGCCACTGCCTCCTTGAGCCCCTGCACCGCTACTTCCCGGGCAGGTAGGCTCTCGCGAAGGGGGTGGTCTACCCCGGGCGCGTTTAGCTACCGACCTTCCACTGCTGCCACGCTGGCGACTTGCTGGCTCCGCTACTGGCTCACGGGCAAGCTGCCACCCCCTTCTCCCGATGATGATGAATCCCCTTCATCACCCAGCTCACAAGTGCGATCAGCTACATCATCATCATAGAGTAGTGTCTGCACGTCACTGATGTGTTCCGGCTGATGTCCCCCTCCTCATCTTGGCTGGGCAGTAGCTGCTGCTGCTGACTGTCCTCTAGTAGCTCTTCCTTACTGAAAAGTGGAGCTGAGCCTACAGCATAAAATGCTTCTAGTGGTGAGGGAACAGACAACACAGGCAGGATGAGGACAGGTGAGGGCACAGGGCCTGCTCCCGAGCCATGCCAACTATGGGTTGTGTCTGACAAACCCACTGACTCTTGGCTGCGGGTGTCAGATGTCACTTGCGACTAAGTCAAAGATCGAGTCAACCATTCAAAAAACGCTGGGTTGCTGGTCATGACACAACCCTTAGCTGACACTGGGAGTTTAGACCTCTCGAAGTGACCCCTGCTGACACGGCTCCTTACTCTGCTGTGACCTCTGCCTGCGCCAGAAACAGTTACTCCTCTGACACTCCCCTGTGAGGGGCCTGGCACTTCTCTGCCTGACATACTGTTAGATCAAATAACTAAATGTTAGATCAAATATTTTATATTTTGCCACTAATACACAGTAAACAGGGCTTTAGAATATATCACTACACCGCTAAACGGCAAATAAGCCCAATTTTTTATACAGTTATAGAACACAAAAGGCTTTTCAAAAGATAACGCTGAACGGCAAATATATTTTTTTACGCCACTAATACACGGCAAACTGGGTTTAAGAGTATAGCACTGCACTGCACATGGGCAATTAGGCCCTAGTTTTTTTTTACACTTTTACAGAACACAACAGGCTTTTCAACAGATAAGTGCAAAGCAGGACGGCAAATATGTTTTTATTTTGCCCGTAATACATGGCAAAGTGGGCTTTAGAATATACCACTGCACCGCAGAACTGCAATTAGGCCCTAATTTTTTTCTACTTTTACACAAAAGACTTTTCAACAGATAAGTGCAACGATGAACGGCAAATACATTTTTATTTTGCCACTAATACACGGCAAACTAGGCTGTAAAGTGTACTGTATCACTGTGCTGCTAAGCGGCAAAGATATTTTTCCTTTTTCCACTTATACACAAGAAAAAGGGCTTTAAAACAGATGACTGCACCGCTGAGCTACAACAATATTTTTCCTTTTTCCACTAATACACGCAAAAAAGGGCTTTAAAACAGATAACTGCACGGCTGAGCGGCAAATATACACTGAGGAAGGGGTCGTCCAGAGAACCCCGAAAACGCGTATGGTTTAATACCTTGTACCGGCATGCTGGAACAGTAGCTTCCCTGGACCCGTTGAAATTGAACAGCTGAGAGCGACGAACACCAGAGGAATCCCTGCAAACAAGGCCACAAACATAGTTTTCGTGAGTGGATATCCAGTTGATGTCGTGCAGACAGCATACTCTTTTCAGGTCCGGACGCAGGATAAGAAGACACACGCAAGGTAAAGCAACATAGTTGCTCAACTAGGTAGGACGCCACCGTTGTGCACAAATTGCACTTTGCTATTACCGATTCAAGACTGAGGAGTGCCCATAAGAATTTGTTACAAAGTACGGAATTGCGCTTTTCCTAGATTGGATCAATGACTATAGTATTTTAAGCTTTATCTGCGATCTCAGAATATATGCCCACCAGTGCTGCTATAAGTGATTTTAGAGTGATTTTCTAGAATTTATGTCTACTATTGCCGCTATTTGTTTAATGTACTGAAGTGATTTTATTGCATTTTATAGGTATATATTGTATTTTACTATTGTGGGAATAAATAATATTGATCAATTCACTCCATAGTTGAGTGCCTGGTTTATCCTTTATATTTTGTAACCTTTTTCTGTGACTGGGTGGGGAACATAAACCAAGAGCACCTGAATCCATTACCCAGCTGCAGTGATCCACAGATACTGCTTTCTGATGGCAAATATACAGTGCCTTGCAAAAGTATTCACCCCCCTTGACTTTATTCATATTTTGGTACCTCACAACCTGGAATTAACATGCATTGTTTGAGGATTTGCATAATTTAATTTACAGGACATGCCCACAACTTTGAAGATATTTGTTTTCTTTTATTGTAAAGCAAACACAAATAGGACAAAAAAAACTGAAAAAGTCAACGTGCATAACTATTCACCCGCCTAAAGTCAATACTTTGTAGAGACACCATTTGCAGCAATCACAGCTCCAAGTCGCTTTAGATAAGTCTCTATGAGCCTGCCACATCTTACCACTGGGATTTTTGCCCATTTCTCCTTGCAAAACTGCTCCAGCTCCTTCAAGTTGGATGATTTGTGCTTGTGAACAACAATCTTTACGTCTGACCACTTGGCTTTGACTAGGCCATTCCAATACATTTACATGTTTCCCCTTAAACCACTCAAGTGTTGCTTTAGCAGTGTGTTTGGGGTCATTGTCCTGCTGGAAGGTGAACCTCAGTCCTAGCCTCAAATCACGCACAGAGTGCAACAGGTTTTGCTCAAGAATATCCCTGCATTTAACACCTTCCTTCTTTCCCCCAACTCTGACCCGTTTCCTAGTCCCAGCTGCTGAAAAACATCCCCACAGCATGATGCTGCCACCACCATGTTTCACTTTAGGGATGGTGTTCTTTGGGTGATGAGATGTGTTGGGTTTGCACCATACATAGCGTTTTCTTTGATGTTCAAAAAGTTCAATTTTAGTCTCATCAGACCACCAGAGCACCTTCCTCTATACATTTTGGGAGTCTCCCACATGACTTTTCGCAAACTCACAATGTGCCTTTTTGTTTTTAGTTGAAAGTAATGGCTTTCTTCTGGCCACTCTGCCATAAAGCCCAACTCTATGGAGCGTACGGCTTATTGTCGTCCTATGTACAGATACTCCAGTCTCTGCTGTGGAACTCTGCAACTCCTCCAGGTTTACCTTAGGTCTCTGTGCTGCCTCTCTGATTAAAGCCCTCCTTGCCCAGTCCATGAGTTTTGGTGGGCGGCCGTCTCTTGGCAGGTTTGCTGTTGTGCCATGTTCTTTCCATTTGGTTATGATAGATTTGATGGTGCTCCTGGGGATCATCAAAGATTTGGATATTTTTTTATAACCTAACCCTGATTTGTAATTCTAAACATCATTGTCCTTTACTTGTTTGGAGAGTTCCTTGGTCTTCATGGCAGTGTTTGGTTAGTGATGCCTCTTGCTTAGGTGTTTCAGCCTTTGGGGCCTTTCAAAAAAGGCGTGTATATGTAATGACAGATCATGTAACACTTGGATTGCACACAGGTGACATAATTTCACTAATTATGTGACTTCTGAAAGTAATTGGTTGCACCAGAGCTTTTTATGGACTTTCAAAGGCTAAGGCTACACGACGACATGTGTCGCGCGACACATAGGGCACAACTACACTGCAACATTTGTTGCGTGACATTTTGTCGCACCAATGTCGTGCAACACCATAGACTATCATTATAAAAATTGTCGTGCTACATTGGTGCAACAAAATGTTGCGCAATAAATTTTGTTTTGTAGCCCTAGCTTAACAAAGAGGGGGAAATACACATGCACAGGCCAATTTTCTGCTTTCTATTTCTAAACAATAGTTTTATTTATATATTTTTCTCATTTCACTTTACCAATTCAGGCTATTGTGTTCTGATGATCTATCACATAAAATTCAGATTAACAAAACATTGAACTTAAGACTGTAATGTAACAAAACATGAAAAAAGTCAAGGAGGGTGAACAAAAAAAGGGCTTTAGAACATGTAACGGCACCGACGAGCAGCAAATATATTTTACTTTTGCCACTAATACACAACAAAAAGGGCTGTAATTTTCGCACTTCACCACACAACGACTAATAAGACCTTTTTTCCCACTAATACAGCCAAAAAATGCATTAGAACATATAACTGCACTGCACTAGGGCAAATAAGACGTAGAAATATACTTTCCTTGGAATAACCCCTGTTAATGCTTATATCAAACAGCACTTCCACCCCAATAAGAACGGTTTGATGGAATTAGAGAGCTGTATAATAGCAATTTGGATGCCCAGTCAGTGCAGCAAGGTGTAATAGGATTGTTCCTATTACCCAGGCTGTAACCTCCCCTACTGAACCCTGTTAAACAGAAATGCTGTGGATTGATTCCTCCCTATCATTTCTCTACACCTTGAATAAACTTTCTCTGCACTTGCAAATCGTTTTTTTTTTTAGCACAATGAAATTTTTTCTAGCACTTTCCCTAGCGCCTGATGACGTCTCTCCCTGCACTAAGTACACTGGTAAATGGCAGAATCTAAGTTGGCTGCTGCTATTTATAGGGCTGTGACATCACAGGGCTGTCTGGCTGCTGATTGGCTGCATGCATGGCATTGTGGGTGATCCCTCGTTCCCAGACTTTCTTGCTCCATGTCCTCACATGTGCTGCAGCCTTTTTAGGAAAAAAAATGCAATTCCTTATTACGAAGTGCGAGGAAATTTGCATTTGGTGCAAATCCAATTTTTCAGCTTCTATTTGCTCATCTCTGCTGTGGATCTTTGGAGGTCCTTCAGTGTTATCATTGGTGTTCCTCACTGAAGCTCTGATTTATGCTCTCCTTGCCCAGTCAGTGAGGTTTGATGCACAGCCTTCTCTTCTCAGGTTTGTAGTCCTTTCCATTTTGCTATAATGGATTTAATGATGCTCTGTGGGACGTTCAAAGTTTGAGATATATATATGTATTTTTTATAACCCAACCATGATCAATACTTCTCTGTATCTTTATCTCTGACCTGTTTCATGTTGACTGCTTAGTAGTGCTGCAGACTCAGGGGTCTTCAGACTCACATCACGTGACTGATCATGTGACACTCTGCACACAGGGGGACTTTATTGAACTAACTATCCAACTTTGAAAGTTTATTGGCTGGACCAATTCTTGTTTAAGGGTTTCATAGCAAAGGGCATGAATACGTCGAGTATGCTCTCACAACTTTTTAGTTTTAATTAATCAATTTATTTAGCAAGATATTTTTTTACTATAACAATTTGGATTATTTTGTCATGTCTGTTACATAAAATCAAAATGAATCCATTTCAATTCTATTAATAAAACCGGAAAAAAAACACCAAAGAGGGTGAATACTTTTGTTAGGCCCTGTATATGTAAAGTTGTGTTCAAAATAATAGCAGTCAGACATCACTAACCTGATCAATCACTGTTTTTGGTAGAAATGATATTTCTACATGACAAATAATTTACTAGCAGGTGTAGTAGAGTAATAGAACCCAACAGTCATGACATGCTTGCTTCTGATTCTCTGTAATTCAATCACTTATTGAAAGGGGCATGTTCAAAATAATAGCAGTGTGGAGTTCAATAAGTGAGGTCATTCATTTTTTGAAAAACAGGTGGCAATTATTGCCCTTATTTGAGGAAGGAAGGCAGCAAATGTTGTACATGTTGGTTACAGTGCATTTCTCTCTGAAATTCTGAGTAACATGGGTCGTTCCAGACATTGTTCACCTTGATTAAAAAGTTGATTGGAGAGGGGAAAACATATAAAGAAGTGCAGACAATGATAGGCTGCTCAGCTAAAATGATCGCAAATGCTTTAAAATGGCAACCAAAACCTGAAAGACGTGGAAGAAAGCGAAAAACTACATTTGCGATCTATCGAATAATGGATAGAAGAATAGCCAAAATGGCAAGGACTCAGCCAACAATCAGCTCAAGGAAGATCAACGAAGGTCTAAAGGTACCTGTGAGTACTGTTACAATTAGAAGATGCCTATGTGAAGCCAAGCTATCTGCAAGAAGCCCCCGCAAAGTCCCATTGTTGGAAAAAAGACATGTGCTGAAGAGGTTACAATTTGACAAAGAGCACATTGACGGCCTAAAGAGACATTTTGTGGACTGGTGAAAGTAAGATTGTTCTTTTTGGGTCTAGTGGCCGGAGACAGTTTATTTATCACATACCAGGGATCATGGATCAGTTTGAATACATCGGAATAGTTGAAGAGGTCATGCTTTCACACTGGCGTTTTGAATTCTGTTTGTGAGATCCGTTTCAGGGATCTCACAAACGGTTCAAAATGGATCAGTTCAGCCCCAATGCATTCTGAATGGATAAGGATCCGCTCAGAATGCATCAGTTTGGCTCTGTTCCGCCTCCATTCCGCTCTGGAGGTGGACACCAAAACGCAGCTTGCAGCGTTTTGGTATCCACCTGGCGATGCAGAGCCAAACGGATCCGTCCTGACTTACAATGTAAGTCAATGGGGACGGATCCGTTTACATTGACACAAATATGGTGCAATTGTAAATGGATCCGTCCCCCATTGACTTTCAATGTAAAGTCAAGACGGATCTGTTTGAATTACACAGACTTAGATTTTTTTATGAAGTTATTCAGACGGATCCGTACTGAACGGATACCATCGTTTGCATTCATAGGTGCGGATCCGTCTGTGCAGATACCAGACGGATCCGTACCTAACGCAGGTGTGAAAGTAGCCTAAGGCCTCCTGCACACTGACAGTGTTTTTTCACTGTCAGTGATTTGGCTTCAGTGGTCCGTGTCCGATTTTGCTTCAGTTGTGTTTTCTTGTGTCTTCCTTTTTTTTTGTCTGACAGGGGGAAAAAAAAGAAGGTTAATGAAAAGCGTAATTTTATTGCACCAAGGTCTTGCAGAAAAAAACGGACACGGACTCGGACACGGGTGACATACCAGTTGTGCATCAGTTTTTTTTTGACGGACCCATTGACTGGGTCCGTCCTCCGTTTTTTACTGACAAGAATAGGACAGGTTATATTTTTTGGACGGACTGGAATCACGGATCACGGACGCGGAGAAAAAACAGAAGACTATCAGTTTTTTTTTACAGCTCCATAGAAATGAATTGGACCTCCGCTAAACTGTGAAAAATGATGGAACGGACGCGGATGCACACAACGGCCGTGTGCATGAGGCCTAATACTCACTTTTCTTCATTTTTTTTTGAGAAACAACACCAATTTGAAATATGTTTCTTCATGTTTTGATTTGGAATACAATGCGTAGTGTTCCCAATGCATTTGTGTGTATGGAAATAAAAGCTATTATTTGAGCTTTATTCACTTTTTTAAACACACTGCTATTATTTTGAACACAACTGTATATGGATGATGTATAGCAGTATGTAAGTTAGACAATACAATATGCATTTATAATGAAGTACAACTTAAACTCTAGTTCAGGGGTGATCATGGGTATTTTTTTCTAAGGTAAAAAAAAAAAAAAAAAGTTATTTAAAATTTAACTTAAAGTGCCTTTGCCACTTCAGCAAATAGCATTTATTAAGGAGAGAAGGTTTCCATGGTTATGACCACCCTGCAGTCCAGCAGCGGTGGCCGTGCTTGCACACTATAGAAAAAAAACACCAGCCTATGTGAGCTCCCACGTTACCGGCCACCAGACAGACTGGCATTTTTTCCTATAGTGTGCAAGCACGACCACTGCTGATGGATAACAGGGTAGTTGTACCCATGGAAACGGGCAGCGTATAATGTGATGGAAAAATGAGCAAAGCCAGCAAAGGAGGCAATATGGACAATCCCAATACATTAGTAAGTGACTTGTATTAACTTTCTCTACATGATATATGCCACGTGGTGAAGTGAGACAACCTTTTAGGACTGGCCCCGGTCAACTATCAGTGACTGAGAGCTATGTACATATGTATACACACTTAGGCCTCATGCACTTAAACATATTTTTGGTTATCATTTTTTACGGATCAAATGCCGACCCAATAATTTCTGTGGGGCCCAAAAAAACTGTGGACAGCACACGAATGTTATATGTGTGCTGTCCGCATCCATTTATTATGCAGAGGAAGTTAATACAAGGCACTTACTAATGTATTGTTATTACTCATATTGTCTCCTTTGCTGGCTTCATTTATTTTTCCATCACATTATATACTGCTCGTTTCCATAGTTACAACCACCCTGCAATCCATCGGTGGTGGTCATGCTTGCACACTATAGGAGAAAGCGTCAGCCTCTCTGGTGGCCGGGACCATGGGAGCGCACATAAGCTGGTGCTTTTTTCTATAGTGTACAAGCACAGCCACCGCTGCTGGACTGCATGGCAGCCGTAACCCAGGAAAACATTCTCTGCATAATATATGCTATTTGCTGAAGTGGCAAAACCCATTTAATGTCAATCTATTTAACCCCTTTCCAACTTGCAACTTACATATACAGCGCAATTCGGGTCTTAAAAGATGGCACCCATTCTGGAGTGATTGGACATCAGCAATCACAGACATTTAACCCCTCTGATGCTGTGGACAATTTGAGGGCTCAAACAGCTTCCCTGTGCTGAGATCGAGGAAGCCATTTGTGCATGCTCGAAGCTACAATGCTTACCACGGGTATATTCCTATGGAGGCCTGCAGGTGACAATGTTCCATAAGAATAAATTAGATATCCTATAGGCTGCATTCTTAAATAAATGCAGTCTATGGGAGAAGAGATTTATGTTCCAAGAGGGACTTTTCAAAAGTGTAAAAATAAGTGGAAAAAAAAGTTTTTAAAAATGTAAAGCAATAAAAAATATAAAAATTCTAATCACCCCTCTTTCTTCATAATAAAGATAAACAATAAAAGACCATAGGCATTGTCATGTTCTAAAACGCCCATACTACTAAAATATAAAAATATTTATCCCATTCAGTGAATGATATAAGAGGAAAAAAAGTCACCATTTTCTCATTTCACCTCCCCCAATAAAATTGACTAAAATATTATACACACTGCAAAGCTGTATCAAAAAGAAGTTCAGATTGCCTCACAAAAAGTGAGCCCTTATACAGCTCTGTAGACATAACGATAAAAAATGTATAGGGGTCAGAACATGGCGATGCAAAGAGTATTACATATTAAAACACAAGAAAACCTGTACTAATGTAGTATCACCGTAATCTTTCTGATCCAGAGAATGGAGGTAACAGGTCAGTATTACCATATGGGAAAAACACTAAAACAAAACCCATAAAACTGTGTTTTAATGAGAAAGTGTTCAAGGTCATGAATAAGGATAATTTCACATCTCTGTTTACCTGATCTGGCAGAGGAACAGTCTGCCAGAGTTCACCTTATACAACGTACTCAGCGTCAGACCTCATTTGCTATAATGGGTGGATTCTGGTGAGAATTTGTCCAGTTTCCGGAGCCCCATCAGCTACCATTATAGTCAATGATGTGAACAGCAATATCGGGCTATGACAAAGGAACAGTCTGCCGGATCAGCTAAACGGAGCCTAACAAAGTGAAATATGTTCTATGAACATGGGAGAACTTGGGAGAACGGTTTCAAGTTGAAGCAATTTAAGTGAAAAACATATACCAATTTTCTTACATTTGTCTGTGTAATATACTGATCACCTTATTTTTTTAAGCATCAATTCAAGAGTGTCAGGGTTCAAACATACCATCTGAGGCAATTTTGTTAACTTCACACAGAAGTGAATTGGGAAGTGATATCTACTAGCCAAATACTGGAGAGATTTTCATGATTGTTTGCATCATTGGAGAGGCTTTGGAGGGAAACAATTCAAGTAATAATACTGCTGAGGGCAGAGTTTGGTTGGGGTGGACACGTGATGTCATCATGATGTTTTCTTTGCTGCAGCCAAGTAAACAACAGTGATAAGCGGCATCGGCAGTATTCGAATTTGCTATATTTTGTGAATATTTTGTAGAATATTCATCATATATTTGCAAATTCAGGAATTCGAGATTATATTCTTGATTGCGAAAATCGTCTGGTATAAGTTTCCTGAGACTGAGAAAATGGTTGCCTTGGCAGAACATTAGAATAGCTTTATATGTAGATAGAGTGCTCCAATATATTTGCGCTTGCGAATTTTTGGCAATAGTAAGGGGTCGGCAACTTTTCTATTGGTTGCTAGGGATGTTGCTAAGCTGTGACAAAGCCTTCTCATTGGCCCACAAGCTAGAAGAAGGGAGGGATGATCACCTGATGTGTAAAAAACACGAATATTAAATTTTACGAATATATAGCGCTATATTCTAAATCTAAATATTTGCAAATTCTCAAAGTGCCGATATTCGCGATTAAAAATCACTATTCGAATATTCGCGCTCAACACTAGTAAACGAAGCCTGGCAGGGAGAATCAGAGTGGCAGTGTTGGAATGATGGGCAATCTATTGCGTTAGAAATAGGTCTTTTGTTATTGTTTTTTGGGGCATTCCCTTTCCACTTGGCTAGATTTTGTCTGACCTGAGATTATCCAGTCATTGATCAGCCATAGAATTGAAACCAATGACAGATGACAATGGTACTTGTCAAGGGGTAAGATATATTAGGCAGAAAAACTGTCTAAAATTGCCAAATTGTGATGGCTAGACTACTGGGTAAGAGCATCTAAAAATGGCAAATTTTGTAGGGTGCTCTGAGTATCCAGTGCTTAGTATCTACCAAATGTGCTGCAAGAAAAGAGAAATAGTGAACTGGCTACAGGGTCATGGGCATACATGGCTCATTGGTACTCATGGAAATAGAATGCTAGCGCACCGGGTTTGTTAATGGGACAAAGGTAGTGTCATTGGAAACCTTGGGTTCTGCCATTCATTATTGTGCACGTTACTTTTGACACGTGCCACCTACCTAAATACTGCTGTTCAAGTACACCCCTTCACTGCTACAGTAATTCTAAAGCGGTAGGCTCTTTCAGCAGGTCACACTGTAAAATTTGCTCTGGAATAGTTTGAAAAATAGGACAAATACTTTAAAAAGCGTTCACTTAGTCTCCAAATTTCACAATTCTCCACTGAATATCTGTTTAATCCATGAAAGTTCCACCTTGAAAATTAAAATGCCACAGAAAACCTTCTAAGATGTTGTGGACTCAATGCCTTGATGGTCAGAGGTGTTCTGGTGGCTAAAGAAATGGACCTACAGAATATTAGTGTAATAAATGTACCTGTCCGGGTGTCACGGATGATGTTGCAGATAGCTGGAAGTTATGAATAAACGTCCGACTGGCTTGATCCCAAACTAAGGAGCCTATAGGTGACCCCTATAAAACCCTAAGAGCTCACCCAGACTGCTAGGCACATACAAGGGTCTCAGAGGTAGATGATTGCATGCCCACGTACCTAGAATGTGTGACACCTGAAAACCCTATAATAGTGAGAGGACATGACCACCGGCTCCCTGCACTTCATACAGAGGGAGTCAGGGTCACCTAGAATCAAGCCAGCAAGGAAACACAATACATGAAAGGACTTATCTGAACAAGCAGCAGAAGTCTCCAGCAGTGAACACTTCAATCCAGGAAGTAGTATATACCGCTAAGTGAGGCAGTATGGGAGGGAATATAAAGGAAAGATGATTAGTCTAAATAGGTGACACCTGGGAGAAGGAAATTAGATGAGAAAGTGAAACCAAAACAAAGAACATCATGCAAGAGGTAGGAAAGGACGTCTGTCAGACCTTCTCACAGAAGTGGCGGTGACACCGGGCTCCAGCGATGCAATCTCTAGCTTTGGCATGGAGATGCCAGGAGAGATGCACTGCTGTGACACATCTGTGTCCTTATTTACAGGGTGTAACACTTTTTCTCCCCGCAGTATGCATGCGCTGGAGGAGACTGTCAGTGGGCTGAATGACAGCCTATCTGCACAGTTACATGCTCTTGTTTGTTTCTGACCTACAGGAGCGCCAGGTCACTCGACCAATCAGTTCTGCTCCAGGGACCTGACACTCGATTTAAATCCCTTACTGACCATACACTATTGCCAGTGATAGTCTATTGTGGCTCACTAGAATTTACACCATTCTCCCTTGTTCTTTTGTTTCTGATTGCTTCCTGTGTTTTTGACCTTGGCTTGTCCTGGACCCTTCTTTGCCTTAGGTTTTGGCTCGTCTGAATTTGACCCATTTTCTGTCAACTCTGCCTTATTGTGTTTGTCTGCGTGTTTCTTAGGGCTCGTTCACATCACCGTTATGCATTCCGTTATGGCTTTTCATTATACCATGGTTATAACGTAAAATAACGGAATCCATAAGACGGAAATCAAAGCGGAAGCCTTTAAGAGCCTAGGCTTTTATTATGTCGGATCAAAATGAAATACCTTTTAAAGGCTTCCATTTCGATTTCAGTGTTATGGATTCCATGATTTTCCGTTATAACCATGTTATAACAGAAAGCCATAAAGGAATGCATAACAGTGATGTGAACCAGCCCTTGGTCTGTTCTGAACTTAATAGTGTACGGTCCGTTGACCAGTTGTTGTCCTGCTGCTTAGGCCTTAGACTACAAGTAGGTGGGGACAGCTGGGTGGGTGAGTTCAGGGCCTCACTGTCCTTGTCCTTTGTTATGCGACAGACGTTTTAATGTTATGGCTGTGGGTGTAGTATTTGGTCTAGTATTTGGAATACTTTTATCTGCAGAGGGCCATACGATACATGAGATTATATGCTGTATTTTATATTTAGCTGATAATTTCAGAAATGTTTAATTATGTCCTTGCTTTGAAATTTAGTACAAAGCTTATTTTCATTTTTTTTATTTTTTGAATACTGTATGCTACTTAATTCTAAGCAAACCCCGTACTGGTAATAATTGCATCTCTTTTAAAAATAGGCAATTTACTTTTGTTGGAGGTATTTCCAAATCATCACCTGTCTAGCACAGAATATTGATCTGCAATTCTGAAGAGACCATTCAGTCTTCTTTTAAGTGTTTGCAACCTGCTGTGAAATCTGGAGCTTTACTTTTAGAACATATAACACGTCCCTTTGATAAGGATGATAATTGCAGTGACATATGACAGTGCTTTAGCCATCTGAGAGATGAAAACTATCCAATCGCATTCATACAATTAACAAGGGGGTGTTAAGGAAAGCACAAAATTTGGATCCAATTTTTTTTAATGACCTCAGTGGTGTCCTTCCCAGCAGGTAAAGCTGGTTAGAGATGCAATTGACAGAAAAACACCTGCCTCTTAAAGGATTAGATTCCCATCATCTTTGCAACTACAAAAAGCTTTTTAAAAACATGCACCTGATGTACCTAACCTAAGGCTAAATTGACTGCGGACATATGAAGTCATCCCCGTGCTTGTAAATTAATCCTGGTTTGGGAAATTAAATATATTTTTCATAATTATTTTTCCCAATGCAGATCTACTATATTGTTATTTTAAGGGGTTGTCCGATTTTGTGTTTTAATTTATTTGGTTACAGAATATTTAAACACACACTTTTCTAATATAACTTTATTCAAAATTCTGCTCATGTATTCTAGCTGAGCAGATTTCTTAAGTCCAATTTTGCCAAAGCACCCAGTTTGGGTCTGAATAAATTCTACCCAAATCAAAAGGGCTCAGATTAGCTTGAAAAGTCTCTCTTCTCCCCTCCTTGATTCTCTCTCATATCCCAGCCTTGATTGCCTCTCTCTTACTCTCTGTCATATCCCTTGCTTGACTCTCTCTCTCTCATCTTCTCTCCCTGATTCGCTCTCATTTCCCTTCCTTGATTGCCTCTCTCTCGTTTCCCTTCCTTGATTTGTTCTCTTGCATACCCCTCCTAGCTTCTCCTGAATGGAATCACACAAAATTTTAAACTTATTGCTGAGTTAAAAAAAAAAAAAATCTGGTCGATTTTCTAATTTTCTGAATCTATTTGTTCATCTCTATTTATTATACCAACGCAGAAGTCTATGGGGGTTGTATGTCAGTTTTGTGGTGTAAAAAAGTCACACATATTTAGTAGAAATATTTGTAGAAATCAGTTTGTGCATAAAGTTTGAGTGTAACGGGGCGCCGAAGGCACACTTGATCTCCCATCAGCCGCAGACCTGCTGCTCAGCTTCGGGAGTGAGGATCTGTGTTCGGCCTCGTTCCCAGGGCGGCTTTTGCTAGCTGGGAGGCTCCCTGTTCTTAGGTCTGCCTTGAGCGCCGAGCTGATTTACTCGGTGCTCGACTTGTTTGTCTGTCGGTCATGTGACGTTGGCCACGTCACATGACCCTCACTCCCCACTAAAAAATACAGGCAACCTGCTGGCTACAGGTTGCCTGTGATTTTGGTCCCTTAGGCTGTGTATTATTATTGTTATTTAGCTTACCCTTGATCTGCTTCCTGACACCCCTTCTGCCTGCTCCCTGAACCTTGACGCTACTTCTCGGATTTTGACCTCAGCTTACTTTTGGATTTTGTCTTTGCCTCTTCTCTCATACTGACGTGTCCTCCTGGACTGACCCCGGCTAGTTGACCCGCCTCTCCCATGCGTTTTTGGTGGTACTTTGCTTGTTCCACCTCTCTGTCCTCTTTAGTGCTACCTCTCATTGGCTGTCCACTTCCCTGCTGTCTCTATCTCTCTGCTTGCACTTACTCAGGTCAGGGACAGTCGCCCAGTTGTGCCCTGTCACCTAGGGCGGGTGGTACAAGTAGGCAGGGACAGGGGACCGGGTGGCAGCTCAGGGGGTGCACCTCTGCTCTATCTTTATACCCGCGACTCTACCCCATGACAATGAGATTTTTTTTTCCTTTTTCTGCTTACTTGACATTTTTAATACAGTGGGTGGGGCCTAGTAGAAGGGATCGGATCACCACAACCCAACACATTTAGTACAATTTGTATATCATAATTGAACTTCAACCCAGCTGCTTGCTGGAGTAGGTTTCAGTCTGTGGTGCATGGAGATTACACCTAGTGGATTCTATACCACAATGAATTGCTTTGGCTCTGAATGTCAAAGGAGGTATTGAAAGTTGTAGGTGGGTGTCTCTAATAAAGCAGCTATTTAGAAGTACAGCAATGGAGATGTCACTTGATGGCATTGGGCACCAATGCACAATATCTAACAGGAACCCTCATTTATTGTATTTCATTTATAATATTAGTGTCTTCATTAGTGGCGAGAAGGCATTTTTCAACCCCCACCATTAGACTACAGGGCCCAAGTGTGACTGCTACCACTGCAACCTATATAGCTATACCTAAGAAGTAATGTGTACAGTACAGTAAAATAGAGGCAAAAAGGTGAGATCTACTTTGTCTATAGATACGTTTAAGAAAGGAGGTCCCAGTTCAGTAAATGGCATTTATCATGTAGATGCAGTTAATACAAGAAACTTACCAATGTATTGTGATTGTTCATATTGCTTCCTTTGCTGGTTTGATTCATTTTTCCATCACATTATGCACTTCTCTTTTCCAGGGGTTACGACCACCCTGCAGTCAAGCAGTGATGGCCGTGCTTGCACAATATTGAAAAAAAAGTGCCAGCCTCTATGGTGGCCAGATCTGAGGGAGCGCACATGGGCATCCAACCCAGCCACCTCATACCTGCACTGCGGCATAGCAGTGTATAATGTGATGGAAAGGAGGCACGATAGACAATCACAATACATTAGTAATTGCCTTGTATTACATTTGTCTACTTGATAAATGCCATTTGTGAAGTGAGACCACCCCTTTAAATTTTCTGTGCATTTTTCTACGGAGTTGTGTCATGTGTTATATTTATTTACAGATAATACATTCCAGATTTATTAAAATAAAAATAAAACACCTATATCTAACTCCTTTCCACAGTAACCATCTTCTTTTCACTGTGACTAGCCTATCTATTTTACGTTAGGAGCAACATTTGACATCTACGATATTGGAGTGTAGGGTCCTGGCCTTGATATCCATGGGCTGTGAACTGTATTAAAACCTATTTTTATATGGCAAATGTCTGATGTAAACTCACCAGTGATCTCCCTTTGTTTAGCAGGATACAGGGTTACAGCTATAATGAAATATGAGTGAAATCTGGATCAGATGCTGCTTACTGGATTTTAATGTAAGGGGTCAGCAGAGCCTGTTGTGAGGGTCGCATACTCACATGTGGAGTGGAACTCTATATTCTGTTTAATCCTTTTATGTACATCCCTTGAAGGTATGCTTTGAAGGAGGAGACTTTAGTAGAGTGAAAATAATGCAGTCGCCTAAAGGAAATATCTGCCTGTGTTTCATTCTATTGAAAGTATAGAGTTAATCCAGGAATCCAACTGTTGTTGGTACATATACCCATCTGCTATTGTCAGGATTTATTTCTGTACAATAGCTTAAGGTCCATGCTTACTGCCTAGGTAATATCGTATGTTAATGTCGGAAAGAATAATCTGAAAGCTAAATGAGCTGGAAGATATATTTGTAGATAGTAAAAGTGACAAGTCCATAGTGGAAGTGATGGCCAAACTCAGATACAAATAGGGTTGTCTTTAGAGTTGAGCGAACACCTGGAGGTTCGGGTTCGAGAAGTTCGGCCGAACATCCCGGAAATGTTCGGGTTCGGGATCCGAACCCGATCCGAACTTCGTCCCGAACCCCATTGAAGTCAATGGGGACCCGAACTTTTCGGCACTAAAAAGGCTGTAAAAAAGCCCAGGAAAGAGCTAGAGGGCTGCAAAAGGCAGCAACATGTAGGTAAATCCCCTGCAAACAAATGTGGATAGGGAAATGAATTAAAATAAAAATTAAATAAATAAAAATTAACCAAAATCAATTGGAGAGAGGTCCCATAGCAGAGAATCTGGCTTCACGTCACCCACCACTGTAAGAGTCCATTTTCATAAATTTAGGCCCAGCACCCAGGCAGAGGAGAGAGGTCCCGTAACAGAGAATCTGGCTTCATGTCAGCAGAGAATTAGTCTGCATGTCATAGCAGAGAATGAGGCTTCACGTCAGCCACCACTGCAACAGTCCATTGGCATATATTTAGGCCCAGCACCCAGGCAGAGGAGGGAGGTCCCATAACAGACAATCTGGCTTCATGTCAGCAGAGAATCAGTCTGCATGTCATAGCAGAGAATGAGGCTTCACGTCAGCCACCACTGCAACAGTCCATTGGCATATATTTAGGCCCAGCACACACACAGGCAGAGGAGAGAGGTCCCGTAACAGAGAATCTGTCTTCATGTCAGCAGAGAATTAGTCTGCATGTCATAGCAGAGAATGAGGCTTCACGTCAGCAACCACTGCAACAGTCCATTGGCATATATTTAGGCCCAGCACCCAGGCAGAGGAGGGAGGTCCCGTAACAGAGAATCTGGCTTCATGTCAGCAGAGAATCAGTCTGCATGTCATAGCAGAGAATGAGGCTTCACGTCAGCCACCACTGCAACAGTCCATTGGCATATATTTAGGCCCAGCACCCAGGCAGAGGAGGGAGGTCCCGTAACAGAGAATCTGGCTTCATGTCAGCAGAGAATCAGTCTGCATGTCATAGCAGAGAATGAGGCTTCACGTCAGCCACCACTGCAACAGTCCATTGGCATATATTTAGGCCCAGCACACAGGCAGAGGAGAGAGGTCCCGTAACAGAGAATCTGTCTTCATGTCAGCAGAGAATCAGTCTGCATGTCATAGCAGAGAATGAGGCTTCACGTCAGCCACCACTGCAACAGTCCATTGGCATATATTTAGGCCCAGCACCCAGGCAGAGGAGGGAGGTCCCGTAACAGACAATCTGGCTTCATGTCAGCAGAGAATCAGTCTGCATGTCATAGCAGAGAATAATGGCTTCACGTCAGCCACCACTGCAACAGTCCATTGGCATATATTTAGGCCCAGCACCCAGGCAGAGGAGGGAGGTCCCGTAACAGAGAATCTGGCTTCATGTCAGCAGAGAATCAGTCTGCATGTCATAGCAGAGAATGAGGCTTCACGTCAGCCACCACTGCAACAGTCCATTGGCATATATTTAGGCCCAGCACACACACAGGCAGAGGAGAGAGGTCCCGTAACAGAGAATCTGTCTTCATGTCAGCAGAGAATCAGTCTGCATGTCATAGCAGAGAATGAGGCTTCACGTCAGCCACCACTGCAACAGTCCATTGGCATATATTTAGGCCCAGCACACAGGCAGAGGAGAGAGGTCCCGTAACAGAGAATCTGTCTTCATGTCAGCAGAGAATCAGTCTGCATGTCATAGCAGAGAATGAGGCTTCACGTCAGCCACCACTGCAACAGTCCATTGGCATATATTTAGGCCCAGCACCCAGGCAGAGGAGGGAGGTCCCGTAACAGACAATCTGGCTTCATGTCAGCAGAGAATCAGTCTGCATGTCATAGCAGAGAATAATGGCTTCACGTCAGCCACCACTGCAACAGTCCATTGGCATATATTTAGGCCCAGCACCCAGGCAGAGGAGGGAGGTCCCGTAACAGAGAATCTGGCTTCATGTCAGCAGAGAATCAGTCTGCATGTCATAGCAGAGAATGAGGCTTCACGTCAGCCACCACTGCAACAGTCCATTGGCATATATTTAGGCCCAGCACACACACAGGCAGAGGAGAGAGGTCCCGTAACAGAGAATCTGTCTTCATGTCAGCAGAGAATTAGTCTGCATGTCATAGCAGAGAATGAGGCTTCACGTCAGCCACCACTGCAACAGTCCATTGGCATATATTTAGGCCCAGCACACACACAGGCAGAGGAGAGAGGTCCCGTAACAGAGAATCTGTCTTCATGTCAGCAGAGAATTAGTCTGCATGTCATAGCAGAGAATGAGGCTTCACGTCAGCCACCACTGCAACAGTCCATTGGCATATATTTAGGCCCAGCACCCAGGCAGAGGAGGGAGGTCCCGTAACAGAGGATCTGGCTTCATGTCAGCAGAGAATCAGTCTGCATGTCATAGCAGAGAATGAGGCTTCACGTCAGCCACCACTGCAACAGTCCATTGGCATATATTTAGGCCCAGCACCCAGGCAGAGGAGGGAGGTCCCGTAACAGAGAATCTGGCTTCATGTCAGCAGAGAATCAGTCTGCATGTCATAGCAGAGAATGAGGCTTCACGTCAGCCACCACTGCAACAGTCCATTGGCATATATTTAGGCCCAGCACACAGGCAGAGGAGAGAGGTCCCGTAACAGAGAATCTGTCTTCATGTCAGCAGAGAATTAGTCTGCATGTCATAGCAGAGAATGAGGCTTCACGTCAGCCACCACTGCAACAGTCCATTGGCATATATTTAGGCCCAGCACCCAGGCAGAGGAGGGAGGTCCCGTAACAGACAATCTGGCTTCATGTCAGCAGAGAATCAGTCTGCATGTCATAGCAGAGAATGAGGCTTCACGTCAGCCACCACTGCAACAGTCCATTGGCATATATTTAGGCCCAGCACCCAGGCAGAGGAGGGAGGTCCCGTAACAGAGAATCTGGCTTCATGTCAGCAGAGAATCAGTCTGCATGTCATAGCAGAGAATGAGGCTTCACGTCAGCCACCACTGCAACAGTCCATTGGCATATATTTAGGCCCAGCACCCAGGCAGAGGAGGGAGGTCCCGTAACAGAGAATCTGGCTTCATGTCAGCAGAGAATCAGTCTGCATGTCATAGCAGAGAATGAGGCTTCACGTCAGCCACCACTGCAACAGTCCATTGGCATATATTTAGGCCCAGCACCCAGGCAGAGGAGGGAGGTCCCGTAACAGAGAATCTGGCTTCATGTCAGCAGAGAATCAGTCTGCATGTCATAGCAGAGAATGAGGCTTCACGTCAGCCACCACTGCAACAGTCCATTGGCATATATTTAGGCCCAGCACCCAGGCAGAGGAGGGAGGTCCCGTAACAGAGAATCTGGCTTCATGTCAGCAGAGAATCAGTCTGCATGTCATAGCAGAGAATGAGGCTTCACGTCAGCCACCACTGCAACAGTCCATTGGCATATATTTAGGCCCAGCACACAGGCAGAGGAGAGAGGTCCCGTAACAGAGAATCTGTCTTCATGTCAGCAGAGAATTAGTCTGCATGTCATAGCAGAGAATGAGGCTTCACGTCAGCCACCACTGCAACAGTCCATTGGCATATATTTAGGCCCAGCACCCAGGCAGAGGAGAGAGGTCCCGTAACAGACAATCTGGCTTCATGTCAGCAGAGAATCATTCTGCATGTCATAGCAGAGAATCAGGCTTCACGTCACCCAACATTGGAACAGTCCATTGGCATATATTTAGGCCCCGGCACCCAGACACAGGAGAGGTTCATTCAACTTTGGGTAGCCTCGCAATATAATGGTAAAATGAAAATAAAAATAGGATTGAATGAGGAAGTGCCCTGGAGTCCAATAATATATGGTTAAGGGGAGGTAGTTAATGTCTAATCTGGACAAGGGACGGACAGATCCTGTGGGATCCATGCCTGGTTCATTTTTATGAACGTCAGCTTGTCCACATTGGCTGTAGACAGGCGGCTGCGTTTGTCTGTAATGACGCCCCCTGCCGTGCTGAATACACGTTCAGACAAAACGCTGGCCGCCGGGCAGGCCAGCACCTCCAAGGCATAAAAGGCTAGCTCTGGCCACGTGGACAATTTAGAGACCCAGAAGTTGAATGGGGCCGAACCATCAGTCAGTACGTGGAGGGGTGTGCACACGTACTGTTCCACCATGTTAGTGAAATGTTGCCTCCTGCTAACACGTTGCGTATCAGGTGGTGGTGCAGTTAGCTGTGGCGTGTTGACAAAAGTTTTCCACATCTCTGCCATGCTAACCCTGCCCTCAAAGGAGCTGGCATTGACACAGCTGCCTTGGCGACCTCTTGCTCCTCCTCTGCCTTGGCCTTGGGCTTCCACTTGTTCCCCTGTGACATTTGGGAATGCTCTCAGTAGCGCGTCTACCAACGTGCGCTTGTACTCGCGCATCTTCCTATCACGCTCCAGTGCAGGAAGTAAGGTGGGCACATTGTCTTTGTAGCGTGGATCCAGCAGGGTGGCAACCCAGTAGTCCGCACAGGTTAAAATGTGGGCAACTCTGCTGTCGTTGCGCAGGCACTGCAGCATGTAGTCGCTCATGTGTGCCAGGCTGCCCAGGGGTAAGGACAAGCTGTCCTCTGTGGGAGGCGTATCGTCATCGTCCTGCCTTTCCCCCCAGCCACGCACCAGTGATGGACCCGAGCTGCGTTGGGTGCCACCCCGCTGTGACCATGCTTCATCCTCATCCTCCTCCACCTCCTCCTCATCCTCGTCCTCCTCGTCCTCCAGTAGTGGGCCCTGTCTGGCCACATTTGTACCTGGCCTCTGCTGTTGCCAAAAACCTCCCTCTGAGTCACTTCGAAGAGACTGGCCTGAAAGTGCTAAAAATGACCCCTCTTCCTCCTCCTCCTCCTCCTCCTGCGCCACCTCCTCTTGCATCATCGCCCTAAGTGTTTTATCAAGGAGACATAGAAGTGGTATTGTAACGCTGATAACGGCGTCATCGCCACTGTCCATGTTGGTGGAGTACTCGAAACAGCGCAACAGGGCACACAGGTCTCGCATGGAGGCCCAGTCATTGGTGGTGAAGTGGTGCTGTTCTGTAGTGCGACTGACCCGTGCGTGCTGCAGCTGAAACTCCACTATGGCCTGCTGCTGCTCGCACAGTCTGTCCAGCATGTGCAAGGTGGAGTTCCACCTGGTGGGCACGTCGCATATGAGGCGGTGAGCGGGAAGGCCGAAGTTACGCTGTAGCGCAGACAGGCGAGCAGCAGCAGGATGTGAACGCCGGAAGTGCGAACAGACGGCCCGCACTTTATGCAGCAGCTCTGACATGTCGGGGTAGTTGTGAATGAACTTCTGCACCACCAAATTCAGCACATGCGCCAAGCAAGGGATGTGCGTGAAATTGGCTAGTCCCAGAGCTGCAACGAGATTTCGCCCATTATCGCACACCACCAGGCCGGGCTTGAGGCTCACCGGCAGCAACCACTCGTCGGTCTGTTGTTCTATACCCCGCCACAACTCCTGTGCGGTGTGGGGCCTGTCCCCCAAACATATGAGTTTCAGAATGGCCTGCTGACGTTTACCCCGGGCTGTGCTGAAGTTGGTGGTGAAGGTATGTGGCTGACTGGATGAGCAGGTGGAAGAAGAGGAGGAGGAAGCCGAGAAGGAGGAGGTGGCAACAGGAGGCAAAGAATGTTGCCCTGCGATCCTTGGCGGCGGAAGGACGTGCGCCAAACAGCTCTCCGCCTGGGGCCCAGCTGCCACTACATTTACCCAGTGTGCAGTTAGGGAGATATAGCGTCCCTGGCCGTGCTTACTGGTCCACGTATCTGTGGTTAGGTGGACCTTGCCACAGATGGCGTTGCGCAGTGCACACTTGATTTTATCGGATACTTGGTTGTGCAGGGAAGGCACGGCTCTCTTGGAGAAGTAGTGGCGGCTGGGAACAACATACTGTGGGACAGCAAGCGACATGAGCTGTTTGAAGCTGTCTGTGTCCACCAGCCTAAATGACAGCATTTCATAGGCCAGTAGTTTAGAAATGCTGGCATTCAGGGCCAGGGATCGAGGGTGGCTAGGTGGCAATTTACGCTTTCTCTCAAATGTTTGTGAGATGGAGAGCTGAACGCTGCCGTGTGACATGGTTGAGACGCTTGGTGACGGAGGTGGTGGTGGTGGTGTTGGTGGTACATCCCCTGTTTGCTGGGCGGCAGGTGCCAACGTTCCTCCAGAGGCGGAGGAAGAGGCCGAGGCGGCAGCAGCAGAAGAGGCCGAGGCGGCAGCAGCAGAAGAGGTAGCAGGGGGAGCCTGAGTGACTTCCTTGGTTTTAAGGTGTTTACTCCACTGCAGTTCATGCTTTGCATGCAGGTGCCTGGTCATGCAGGTTGTGCTCAGGTTCAGAACGTTAATGCCTCGCTTAAGGCTCTGATGGCACAGTGTGCAAACCACTCGGGTCTTGTCGTCAGCACATTGTTTGAAGAAGTGCCATGCCAGGGAACTCCTTGAAGCTGCCTTTGGGGTGCTCGGTCCCAGATGGCGGCGGGCAGTAGCAGGCGGAGTCTCTTGGCGGCGGGTGTTCTGCTTTTGCCCACTGCTCTCTCTTTTGCTACGCTGTTGGCTCGGTCTCACCACTGCCTCTTCCTCCGAACTGTGAAAGTCAGTGGCTCGACCTTCATTCCATGTGGGGTCTAGGACCTCATCATCCCCTGCATCGTCTTCCACCCAGTCTTGATCCCTGACCTCCTGTTCAGTCTGCACACTGCAGAAAGACGCAGCAGTTGGCACCTGTGTTTCGTCATCATCAGAGACATGCTGAGGTGGTATTCCCATGTCCTCATCATCAGAAAACATAAGTGGTTGTGCGTCAGTGCATTCTATATCTTTCACCGCTGGGGAAGGGCTAGGTGGATGCCCTTGGGAAACCCTAGACAGCGGAGTCTTCAAACAGCATAAGAGACTGCTGCATAACTTGAGGCTGAGACAGTTTCCCTGGTATGCATGGGGGTGATGTGACAGACTGATGGGGTTGGTTTTCAGGCGCCATCTGTGCGCTTTCTGCAGAAGACTGGGTGGGAGATAATGTGAACGTGCTGGATCCACTGTCGGCCACCCAATTGACTAATGCCTGTACCTGCTCAGGCCTTACCATCCTTAGAACGGCATTGGGCCCCACCATATATCGTGTGTAAATTCTGGCGGCTACTGGGACCTGAGGTAGTTGGTACACTAGGACGTGTGGATGTGGCAGAACGGCCACGTCCTCTCCCAGCACCAGAGGGTCCACTAACACCACCACGACCATGTCCACGTCCGCGTCCCTTACTAGATGTTTTTCTCATTGTTATGGTTCACCACAACAACAAAAATATTATTTGGCCCAATGTATTGTATTCAAATTCAGCGGGATATAAATTTGAGGCCTAGTATTTAGGCGCTGGGTGACCGGTATGGATTTAGTGACAGAATTAGACTTGGAAATGCACAGTAGCGTGTGTGTGAAGTTATTCTGAATGACCCTATGTGCACCTTGAATATTATATACCCTTTTAGGGATAGATTTCAAATAGCTCTGATATAGCAGGAACCACTAAATTATGAAATTGCTAAATTGGGAATTGTACTTCAACCCAGAACAAAAAATGTGCTTTGACGGACACTAAATAACTTTCCCAGCCACAACAGTACAGCGGTAACGAGAGATTTAGCGGGATATAAATTTGAGGCCTAGTATTTAGGCGCTGGGTGACCGGTATGGATTTAGCGACAGAATTAGACTTGGAAATGCACAGTAGCGTGTGTGTGAAGTTATTCTGAATGACCCTATGTGCACCTTGAATATTATATACCCTTTTAGGGAGAGATTTCAAATAGCTCTGATATAGCAGGAACCACTAAATTATGAAATTGCTAAATTGGGAATTGTACTTCAACCCAGAACAAAAAATGTGCTTTGACGGACACTAAATAACTTTCCCAGCCACAACAGTACAGCGGTAACGAGAGATTTAGCGGGATATAAATTTGAGGCCTAGTATTTAGGCGCTGGGTGACCGGTATGGATTTAGCGACAGAATTAGACTTGGAAATGCACAGTAGCGGGTGTGTGTGAAGTTATTCTGAATGACCCTATGTGCACCTTGAATATTATATACCCTTTTAGGGATAGATTTCAAATAGCTCTGATATAGCAGGAACCACTAAATTATGAAATTGCTAAATTGGGAATTGTACTTCAACCCAGAACAAAAAATGTGCTTTGACGGACACTAAATAACTTTCCCAGCCACAACAGGACAGCGGTAACGAGAGATTTAGCGGGATATAAATTTGAGGCCTAGTATTTAGGCGCTGGGTGACCGGTATGGATTTAGTGACAGAATTAGACTTGGAAATGCACAGTAGCGTGTGTGTGAAGTTATTCTGAATGACCCTATGTGCACCTTGAATATTATATACCCTTTTAGGGATAGATTTCAAATAGCTCTGATATAGCAGGAACCACTTAATTATGAAATTGCTAAATTGGGAATTGTACTTCAACCCAGAACAAAAAATGTGCTTTGACGGACACTAAATAACTTTCCCAGCCACAACAGGACAGCGGTAACGAGAGATTTAGCGGGATATAAATTTGAGGCCTAGTATTTAGGCGCTGGGTGACCGGTATGGATTTAGTGACAGAATTAGACTTGGAAATGCACAGTAGCGTGTGTGTGAAGTTATTCTGAATGACCCTATGTGCACCTTGAATATTATATACCCTTTTAGGGATAGATTTCAAATAGCTCTGATATAGCAGAAACCACTAAATTATGAAATTGCTAAATTGGGAATTGTTTTTCAACCCAGAACAAAAAATGTGCTTTGACGGACACTAAATAACTTTCCCAGCCACAACAGGACAGCGGTAACGAGAGATTTAGCGGGATATAAATTTGAGGCCTAGTATTTAGGCGCTGGGTGACCGGTATGGATTTAGCGACAGAATTAGACTTGGAAATGCACAGTAGCGTGTGTGTGAAGTTATTCTGAATGACCCTATGTGCACCTTGAATATTATATACCCTTTTAGGGATAGATTTCAAATAGCTCTGATATAGCAGGAACCACTAAATTATGAAATTGCTAAATTGGGAATTGTACTTCAACCCAGAACAAAAAATGTGCTTTGACGGACACTAAATAACTTGCCCAGCCACAACAGGACAGCGGTAACGAGAGATTTAGCGGGATATAAATTTGAGGCCTAGTATTTAGGCGCTGGGTGACTGGTATGGATTTAGAGACAGAATTAGACTGGGATATGGCCAAAAAATAACCACACTATTGCTGGTTAAATGCACTTGGTGACGGGCGCAGCTTGCCCCTGATGTAGTATATGGCCAAAAAATGAACAGACTATTGCTGGTTAAATGCACTTGGTGTCACAGCTTGACGAACCACACTACTGAGGGTTAAATGCACTTGGTGACGGGCGCAGCTTGCCCCTGATGTAGTATATGGCCAAAAAATGAACAGACTATTGCTGGTTAAATGCACTTGGTGACGGGCGCAGCTTGCCCCTGATTTAGTATATGGCCAAAAAATGAACAGACTATTGCTGGTTAAATGCACTTGGTGTGATAGCTTGACCAACCACACTACTGAGGGTTAAATGCACTTGGTGACGGGCGCAGCATGCCCCTGATGTAGTATATGGCCAAAAAATGAACAGACTGTTGCTGGTTAAATGCACTTGGTGACGGGCGCAGCTTGCCCCTGATTTAGTATATGGCCAAAAAATGAACAGACTATTGCTGGTTAAATGCACTTGGTGTGACAGCATGACCAACCACACTACTGAGGGTTAAATGCACTTGGTGACGGGCGCAGCTTGCCCCTGATGTAGTATATGGCCAAAAAATAAACAGACTATTGCTGGTTAAATGCACTTGGTGTGACAGCTTCACCCTGATGTAGGCTTTAGCCAAAAAACAACCACACCATTGAGGGTTAAATGCACTTGGTGACAGGCGCAGCTTGCCCCTGATCTAGTATATGGCCAAAAAATGAACAGACTATTGCTGGTTAAAAGTACTTGGTGTGACAGCTTCACCCTGATGTAGGCTTTAGCCAAAAAACAACCACACCATTGAGGGTTAAATGCACTTGGTCGCAGCTTGGATGCACTTGGTCACAGCACCGCACAAGACACAAAATGGCCGCCGATCACCCCAGAAAAAAGTGACTGACAAACGGTCTGGGCAGCCTAAAAACAGTGAGTGAGCATTTGAATTTCAGCAGCTCAATGATGCACAGCTGCAGATCGATCGATTAATCAAGTGAAGTCCTTTGGAGGAGTTAATCTGCCTAATCTCGCCCTACTGTCGCATCCGCAACCTCTCCCTACGCTAATCAGAGCAGTGTGACGGGCGGCGCTATGTGACTCCAGCTTAAATAGAGGCTGGGTCACATGGTGCTCTGGCCAATCACAGCCATGCCAATAGTAGGCATGGCTGTGATGGCCTCTTGGGGCAAGTAGTATGACGCTTGTTGATTGGCTGCTTTGCAGCCTTTTAAAAAGCGCCAAGAAAGCGTCACAAAAGCGCCAAGAAAGCGACGAACACCGAACCTGAACCCGGACTTTTACGAAAATGTCCGGGTTCGGGTCCGTGTCACGGACACCCCAAAATTCGGTACGAACCCAAACTATACAGTTCGAGTTCGCTCATCCCTAGTTGTCTTCTTTTGAACTTTTAAAGCCTTTCATTATGTTAGAGCCTGTGCTCAACCTAATGGATCCTCTAGCTCCCTTGAAAAAAAGTGTGCAAATAGCTGACCACAAAAAGTTACTGGTTGAGCACTACTCTGTACGGAAAAGAAGTAAAAATCCAAGATATGACTGTCTATGGATGGTGTCTCTATCTTGTCATGTTTCAAGGCTTTATAACGGGTCAAATACTGCTTTATAGGGTGCCTACCTAAGGCCTCTTTCACACAACCGTTTCTTTTTTTTTTGCGTTTCGTATACAGTCCGTATACGGAACCATTCATTTCAATGGTTCTGCAAAAAAAAAACTGAATGTACTCCGTATGCATTTCATTTCAGTTTTTCCGTTCCGTTGATAGATAGAACATGTCCTATTATTGCCCGCAAATCACGTTTCATGGCTCCATTCAAGTCAATGGGTCTGTAAAAAAATGGAACACATACGGAAATGCATCCGTATCCGTTACGTTTTTGCAGAACCATCTATTGAAAATGTTATTCCCAGCCCAATTTTTTCTATGTAATTACTGTATACTGTATATGCCATACGGAAAAACGGGAACAGAAACAGAAACACAATGGAAACAAAAAACGGAACAACGGATCCGTGAAAAACATACCGCAAAACACGGAAAAGACCATACGGTCGTGTGAAAGAGGCCTAAAGGTGTTTTTCTTACTTCTGGAGGAACTAATTTGAAACTCTGTTTAATATAATCCCCATCATGGTTGTGGAAATGGTTTGGTTCTTCTATTATTTGCTTGCCATTATTATTAGGACTTAGACTAACAGGTTGAAGCTTTGTAGGTTTGTTTGCAGATCATATCCATTTCTTTACCCTGGGATTTGTTGAGTAGGAATCTCAGTCTATTATTAGTATGTAGGCTTTAATTATTAGTGGCTGCCATGTAGAGATGAGTCCAGACCCAGCTAAAAAATGATGGTTGGCAAAATTATTTGTCGTTATACTGTTAATTCAGGAAAATGCAATTACAAATATGTCAACCTTGAACTGCATGTGATAATACTCATATTACATGGATTAATTTACATGTTACACTGAAGGAACCTGCAATAAATATAGTGAACTACCGTAGCTAAAATCTCATTTCCATTCATTAGTATTGCATTCTTGAATATTGTAAAACAAGGTAGGCTCTGCATCACCTAATGACATAGTGTCTAGGCAAATTCAATTAAAAATTTTTAAACATGGTTCACTTTCATTTCTTCTGGTACAAAACAGTAATACTACTAGCTAAGAGCATGTATATTATAAAAAAGATGTTATACCCAATCTTTCCCCATAGAACTACGGCATGTAGCAATCTGCTTAGTTCCTCCTGCTCTATCACAGGCTGCCTGCAGTTCAAATATGATGTTCAACATTTACCTTTAACTAGTTGTTGGTACTGAGTCAAGCAACGGTACTATTCCTAAGGTTGTTATAAAAGTACATAAAAAGTTATATTTGTAATGAAATATGTGTAAAAAAAAATCTATACAAAAATCCATATAAATGTATACATATACATGCATGTGAGTAACTAAGAAAACTGCATGGATCAACCTTCATAAAGAAATGAAATAATTACATTTAAATGAGTATAACCTCAAAAAGTCTTATGTAGATTGCATCCCTCATTGTTATTCCAAAGCCTAAATCCCTGAAGTCAGGTTGACATTTCCTCAAAAGGGCATCAATTAGGGATAGAAAGTATTAAGATTTCATGAGTATAGGAGGAGACCCCCACCACTATTAATATGGTCTATGATCTTTGTGGTCAAGTTGGGATTTTACTTGTGACAAGAATAGCAATTATCTCATTATCAATGAATTCTCTTTAATTGATATTAACATTTGTAATGTTCGACATCCGAATTCTAGAGTTTCAATGTATTTTTAATGGAAATAATATTGTGTTATCATAATATACAAATAAATAGAGGTGGGACGAATCCAATTTTTTTAAAATACGAATCCAAAAAGGTTCTCGAATATATTGAATCTTTCGAATCTCGAATCCTACAAATCCTGTACATAAGAATTGTGTGAACAGTGTAAGAAACAAAGTCAGACCGCATCAGTTTGTCTGAACCTCCGCCCTCGAGTCACGGTCGCACCCTCTATGACCGTGATCGTTACGCCCCTGCTCCTATCACTACTGAAATACAGGGTAATACAGCACACATACCTCTTACATCCAGTGACGTCTCCTTTGATGTAGATGTTCTCTTTCCTCATCTTCTTCTTTCAAACCTTCAGACCAGACCACCAGTTTTCAGCCATTTTCAGTCTCTGCAGTTTGACAAAAAAATAATAATCTTAGTTTACTACTTTTCCATCATCCTCGCATCTTCTGGACAAATCATCCTACCACCCCCAATACTGTGCCGCTGTGATCCCCAATACTATACGGCAGAAACAGATAATACCCCTGATAATACTAGTACCACACAGAGCCCCCCCATATAAAATACCCCTTATTTGTGGCCTCAGTAGATGCCCCCATAGTTCTCCCCAATAATATGCCAATAAGAAGTGGCCCCACAGTGCCACCCAATGTGCCAGTTAAAAGGGACCCCATAATGCCCCCCAAAAATTTGCCAGTAAGACGTGGCCCCACAGTGCCACCCAATAATGTGCCAGTAAAAAAGGACCCCATAGTGCCCCCCAATAATGTGCCAGTAAGTGTCCCCATAGATGGGCCCAATCATGTGCCAGTATCAAGTGCCTCTCTCCCCCCCATGTGCCAGTATCAAATGCGGAGTGCCTCCCCCATGTGCCAGTATCATAGTGCCATCTCCCCCCCAATGTGCCAGTATCATAGTGCCATCTCCCCCCATAATGTGCCAGTATCATAGTGCCATCTCCCCCCAATGTGCCAGTATCATAGTGCCATCTCTCGCCCAATGTGCCAGTATCATAGTGCCATTTTCCCCCATATGTGTGAGTATCATAGTGCCATCTCCCCCCATAATGTGCAAGTATCATAGTGCCATCTCCCCCCCCCAATGTGCCAGTAGTATCATAGTGCCTTCCCCCCGCCCCCCAATGTGCCAGTAACAGATAAAAAAAAAAAAACTTTTACTTACCTCCTCCTCTTCCGGCTTTTGTCCCGTGCTGTATGGCTCAGGCGGCGCGATGATGACGTGATCGCGCCTCCTGCACTGGCCTCTGATAGGCTGCGGGCCTTGTGCCGGCAGACTATCAGAGGAACAGAGAAGGGAGACGCCTCTTCCTCCCCTGCTGCAGCAGCAAAGGGCTCATCTCTTGCTGTGCCCTGACGCCACCGCCACCAGTCTGGGACTTACCGGGATTTGTCGGATTCGTATCGGGTAAATTACATCGGGATTCGAGTCCACAAATCCCACGAATCCAGCAAGATTCGAGGGATTCGTGCATTCGAGGGATTCGTCGTCCCACCTCTACAAATAAAATTATATAACATATAAATATATAATGACAAAGTAATTATGAATAGTGAGCGGGAGGTGCCATATTCAATTTTGCAATATTTTGCAAATATTCGCTTGAATATTTGTCTTATATTCGTCAAAATCGAATATTCATCATTATTGTATTTATCGCGATTAATATGCGATTTAATCATTCGCATATTGCGATTTTTACGCTTAGAATTAGAAGTTATAAATTATAACTTCTAATTGCCTTATAACTTAATAATAAGGCAACTTTCCTATTCTTTAATCTTGGAGATCTAGATCTAGTATTCTACATCAACGAAGATAGCGAAGTATTCTACATCAATGAAGATAGCAAAGTATTCTACATCAACGAAGATAGCAAAGTATTCTACATCTTCCTCAATTTAAGTTATTATTGCATTACGCGATAATGACAACTACGTAATTATCGAGTAAAGCGATATATCTTCCTATGTTGTCCCAATATAGCATTGAAATCCTCCACAAAAGTTAGCATAACACCGTATTAAAGTTACTATCGCATTACTCGATAGTGACAACTACGCCATTATCGAGTAAGGCGATATATCTTCCTATGTTTAATGCTCCAAAAAAGTTAGCATAACATCGTATTAAAGTTACTATTATAATTATTGCATTGCAATTCCAGCTTTGGTGATTTTGCTTTAGGTGGTATTGGTAGAATTAACTAATACAACAAATATAGAACTGTATGTCAGAATAGTGCATTATAAAAGTTGGATTCGCAATGCGGTTAATAATAGCAAATATTATCGCATTGTAATTACAACTTAGGCAATTTTGATAATGGTGGTATTGGGAGAAATAATGGTCGGATATAACGAATATAGTACTATATCTAAGAATAGTGAATTATAAAAGTTGGATTCGCAATGCGGTTAATAATAATAGCAAATATTATCGCATTGCGATTACAAATTAGCACTGCTAGATTCCATATTTGTTAACTTTGTTAATTCTAGCAAGCTGACCCATTCCATTAGAGACCCAGCAGCAGCTACAACTTAAAATCACAATGCGATTAATATAACTTGAATTAATCGCATTGCGATTTCAACTTAGACCTGGTTTACTAAATTACTTTAAATTAGCGAGGATGACGAATATATTTATTAGTCAAAATGAAATATTCTCCATCTTCGCTAATTCAAGAAAGCCAACCATTGTAAACCAGGTACAAGTTAAAATCGTTATGCGATTTATTCAAGTTATATTATTCGAATTGCGATTGCAACTTGATTCTCACATCCGACAGTACATTCTAGCATGGAAGCGTTCCCATGGTGATGGGGACGCTCCATGCGCACGGGAATTAGATAGAGGCGGCAACGGGCAATGACTTGAGCAGGCAGGGAGCAAGGAATCCTCTCTAAAAAGTACTGCTTTTGGACAAAGCTAGGGTAACAATAAAAAAAAAAAAGAATATTCGAAATAACGAATATATAGCACTATATTCGAAATATTCTCAAATTAGCGAAGTGCCGATATTCGCTTAAAAATTTTGGTATTCGAATATTCGCGCTCAACACTAATTATGAACAATAAAAACATTGATATCTGTTTGTTTACAGATCTTTGGTTTATATTTATAGTCATTTGCTCCATCATATTACCTTCTAATCAGAAACAATATTGTCCACAACGAATTTCCACACCAGATTCCTTAATTGTGTCAACTACTTATTAGAGATGAGTGAAGTTGTGAAAAATTTGATTTGGCAATGTCGCCAAAGTTAGCCAATAAATTTGATTTGTTACAAATCACAAATCATTATAAATCAGGTATACTCAGGCCACTCTGCTTTAGGCTGAATTCACACCGGCGTTGCTGGTGCATTGCGGGAAAAGATGCGGGTGTGTTGCGGAAACGTGTGATTTTTCCCCGCAAGTGCAAAGCATTTTAATGCGTTTTGCACACGAGTGAGAAAAATCGCCATGTTTGGTACCCAGACCCGAACCCGGACTTCTTCACAGAAGTTCGGGTTTGGGTTCAGTATTCTGTAAATTTTATTATTTTCCCTTATAACATGGTTATAAGCATTCTTTAATACAAAATGCTTAGTAGAAGGTCAATTGAGGGTTAAAAAATAAATAAAAAATTAACTCACCTCCTCTAATTGATCGCGTAGCTGCCGGTCTCCTGTTCTTTCTTCAGGACCTGTCAAAGGACCTGTGGTGATGTCACTGAGCTCATCACATGGTCCATCATCATGGTGATGAATCATGTGATGTATCATGTGATGAGCACAGTGATTTCACCACAGGTCCTTTAACAGGTTTTGAACAAAGAACAGGAGACCGGCAGCTACGCGATCAATTGGAGGAGGTGAGTTTTATTTTATTTTATTTTTAACTTTCAATTGACCTTCTACTAAGCATTCTGTATTAAAGAATGCTATTATTTTCCCTTATAACCATGTTATAAGGGAAAATAATACAGCAAATAAACTTTCATCTTAGCAACCATGCGTGAAAATTGCACCACATCCGCACTTGTTTCTGGATGCTTGAGATTTTCACACAGCCTATTCACTTCTATGGGGCCTGCGTTGCGTGAAAAACGCACAATATAGAGCATGCTGCGATTTTCACGCAACGCACAAGTGATGTGTGAAAATCACTGTACATGTGCACAGCTCCATAGAAGTGAATGGGTCCGGATTCAGTGCGGGTGCAATGCGTTCACCTCACGCATTGCACCTGCATGGAAATCTCGCCGTTTGAACACAGCCTTAGGGTATGGCCACACGGAGCGGCTGTTCTGCAGGTGGGTTACGGCCATGCTGTGGTGAAAAACAGCACAGGCAATTATCCCCCTGCTGCCTTTCATCTAATAACGAAGACCGCACTGTATAGTCCATCTTCATTGTTAATGGTCGTGCGGCACCTTTAATGCACCTTTAAACAGGCGCTGTTTCTGGTATGGGGTTTGGCTGGTTAGGTGGGGGGACAATATGCATATTATTGCTGTTCTGGACTGCAATCTCCGGCAGGTGATTTGACAGTAAACACAGAATATTAATCTTCTCTGGCATACCCACTTCTCAAACCCCAGAACTCTCCAGCCCTACAGGTGGGAGCCCTTCTTCTGCAATCCGTTTTTCCTCTTTTTCCACATCATCTAAAATCGATGAGAATATGTCATCAGGGACATAAGCTCCTCCTCTCTCTGAATCTTGCTGACTTTTCTAGGACATGGAGAATTTGGTTGCTATAACGAGTTTGCAGAGGATACGGGTGTCCTCCACATCTCCATCAGGTTCAAGCGCTGCAGTAATGGGGACATGATGGCAGAGAAGGCAGTCCGATGCTTCCATAGGCATCAGGGCTTGCCTCCTACGGAAGCCTGTAAGATCCAGCCCCTTAGGCTGGGTCTCACAGGCACGCTGTCAGCATAAAAGCTGACAGTCAATGCATTACAATTCAGGATGTATTGTAATGCATTGCAGAGGGGATCAGACCCCAGAAGTTGAAGTCCCAGAGTAGGACAAAAAAGAAAAAAAACTTTTCCCCTCACCTGAACTCCGTAGAAAAAATAAAATAAAAACTGTGCTAAAACAACCTTTTTTTTGTCACCTTACATCACAAAAAGTGCACACCAAGCGATCAAAAAGCGTATGCCCCCAATAGTACCAATCAAACCATCACCTCATCCCGCCAAAAATGAGCCCCTACATAAAACAATCGGGCAAAAAAAAAAAAAAAAACATGGCTTTCAGAATATGGAGATAGTAAAAAAAAAATGTTTTAATTAAAAAAATACTTTTCTTGTGTTAAAAGTAAAAAAAAGAAAAAGAAAGTAGACATATTAGATATTGCCGTGTCCTTAACAACCAGGTCTATTAAAATATCACATTACCTAACCCCTCAGGTGAACACCGTAAAAAAAAAAAAAATTTAAACGGTGTAAAAAAATCTATTTTTTTCCACCTTACATCACAAAAAGTGTAATACCAAGCAATCAAAAAATCATATTCACCCCAAAATAGTACCAATTAAACTGTAATCTCATCTCACAAAAAATGTCTGCAGTCACCTGGAGCAGGCAGTTCCGAGAACAGCCCGATGAAGACCCCCGGTGGCTGTTCTCGGAAATGCCTGCTCCCGGTGACCGCATTTGATTTCAGACCAGCTCCCGACACAGGCACAGGTAAGGGCTTACCTGTGCATCGCCGGACGGGTGAGTCAAGATGGCAGCCCGCATGTGTTTGCTGGCGAACACTGCGAACTGACCATCACTGCTGCCAATGTCTATATGTACATGTCCCAACCCTGCTTAGTCTCCATTGTGCCCCCCAACACAGTAGTTATGCCAGATCTGGGATGGTTGGAAGGTATGCAGACATAAACAGACTATATAGACCAGGCATCCTCAAACTGCGGCCCTCCAGCTGTTGCAAAACTACAACTCCCAGCATGCCCGAACAGCCTACAGGTATCAACCTACAGCAGGGTATTGTGGGAGTTGTCGTTTTAGAACAGCTGGAGGGTCGCAGTTTGAAGATGCCTGATATAGACACTACACTCACATAATCACATATACAATGAATGTAGGGAGATGAGAGCTTACTGGGATTCAGCCAGTAACACGGTTCTCCGATCCATCTGTAATTTTATCAACGGGATCTGGAGAACCGGAGGGAACCTGCTGAATCCCATGCCTGGTGACATGACAACTTAAAATTTACTGTAAAAAATGGATTAAAATGGAAAATCTGCCCAAAAAGTGAAATTCAGAAATTTCATCTCCATTTTCCTTTAATTCTTGTGGAACATCTAAAGGGTTAACAAAATTTTAAAAATCTGTTTTGAATACCTTGAGGGGTGTAGTTTGCAAAACTTCTACTTTAGGTGTGCAACAGGGGGTCTTCAAATGTGACAGGGCAACTTAAAATTATCCCAGTGAAATCTGCCCTACAAAAGCCATATAGCATTCTTAAAATGGGGCCATTTATGGGTGGTTTCTATTATGTAAGCCTCATAAAGTGACTTCAGACCTGAACGGGTCCTTAAAAATTTTAAGATTTGCTTCTAAACTTCTAAGCCTGCTTATGTCCCAAAAAATGAAAATGTAATTTACAAAATGATCCAAACATGAAGTAAACATATGGTAAATGTAAAGTACTAACTATTTTGGTAGGTATCACTATTTGTTTTAAAAGCAGAGAATTTGAAATTTAGAAAATTGCAAATTGCTTACATTTTTTTTTATAAATGTTGTATTTTTTTTATAAATAAAAATGAAATATTTTGACTTAAATTTACCACTTAACCACATAAAGTGACACATGTCACATTTTCAAAAAATAACATGGTCCATGAAAAATGTCAGGGTCCTGAAGGAGTTAACACAAGGACATAGGATCCAAGGTTTGAAAATTTTTCCTTGTGCATTGTTTGCTTGATTCTAGCAAGTTCCCCAATTACAGCAGTCAGGCATTTAAATTTAAATTCATTTTTACAGGTTTTTTTTTTACTTTACTGTTCAAAATTTTGGGCATTTGAGTGCAACATCCAAGTGCCACATTTAAGTGTATTGCAGGAATTATACCAGGAATTGAACATCATGTGACATCATGGATTTCACCACTGCATTCCCATCTCACATCTAATTTTTCATCCTCAGGTATGGCACAACATACTCCAGCAATCCAGTCTCAAACCAAATTGACTGACATTCACATTTCTTAGTTAGTTTTTGGTATGTTTATATCAATGCTGAGTGTAGAGGCAATCTGTGTAGATCTGTATTTCTTGCATCTGTCTTTGGTGACTAGGCCTAAGGTTAGTATCAAGAGATGAGTGAATCGAATCCCACAAAGTGGAATTTGATCCAAATTTCAGGATCAATTTGATTCACTTTGAAGCCAAATTTCCTCATGCTTCGTGTTAGCGAATCGATTTAACCTGAAATAGTGTAAAAAAATAAAAATAAATTATACTTACCTTCTCCATTTGCTTGCGACAGGCCGACAGCCCCCACCTTGATTGAAGATCTCGGCTGAAATCCTGTGCGTAGTGACGTATGACGTCAATGCACCGGCTGGCATTATGACGCCATCTCACGCAGCGCGAGATTTCGCACCAGATATTCAAGCAAGATAGTAACATAGTACATAACATAGCACATAATGCCGAAAAAATACATTTGTCCATCCAGTTCGGCCTGTTATCCTGCAAGTTGATCCAGAGGAAGGCAAAAAAATCAGGCAATCAGAATAACTCCCTGGATCAACGACCCCTCTCTAGAAGCTATAGCCTGTAATATTATTACGCTCCAGAAATACATCCAGGCCCCTCTTGAATTCCTTTATTGTACTCACCATCACCACCTCCTCAGGCAGAGAGTTCCATAGTCTCACTGCTCTTACCATAAAGAATCCTTTTCTATGTTTGTGTACAAACCTTCTTTCCTCCAGAAAGAACCGCAGAGGATGTCCCCTCGTCACAGTCACAGTCCTGGGGACAAATAGATGATGGGATAGATCTCTGTACTGACCCCTGATATATTTATACATAGTAATTAGATCTCCCCTCAGTCGTCTTTTTTCTAAAGTGAATAGCCCTAATGTTGATAATCTTTCAGGGTACTGTAGTAGCCCCATTCCAGTTATTACTTTAGTTGCCCTCCTCCGGACCTTCTCCAGCTCTGCTATGTCTGCCTTGTTTACAGGAGCCCAGAACTGTACACAGTACTCCATGTGTGGTATGACTAGCGATTTGTAAAGTGGTAGGACTATGTTCTCATCACGGGCATCTATGCCCCTTTTGATGCAACCCATTATCTTATTGGCCTTGGCAGCAGCTGTCTGACACTGGTTTTTGCAGCTTAGTTTGCTGTTTATTTAAATTCCTAGATCCTTTTCCATGTCAGTGTTACCGAGTGTTTTACCATTTAGTATGTACGAGTGACTTACATTATTCCTTCCCATGTGCATAACTTTGCATTTATCAGTGTTACACCTCATCTGCCACTTATTTGCCCAAGCCTCCAATCTATCCAGATCCCTCTGTAGTAGTATACTGTCCTCATCATGGTAAATTACTTTACACAGTTTAGTGTCATCTGCGAAAATTTATACTTTACTATGCAAGCCTTCTACAAGATCATTAATAAATATATTGAAGAGAATAGGGCCCAATACTGACCCCTGAGGTACCCCACTAGTGACAGTGACCCAATCTGAGTGTGTACTGTTAATAACCACCCTCTGTTTTCTATCATTGAGCCAGTTACTTACCCACATACAGAAGTTTTCTCCCAGTCCGAGCATTCTCATTTTATATACTAACCTTTTATGTGGTACAGTGTCAAATGCTTTGGAGAAGTCGAGATATACGACATCCATTGATTCGCCGCTGTCAAGTCTAGAACTTACCTCCTCATAGAAACTGATTAAATTAGTTTGGCATGACCGATCCCTCACAAAGCCATGCTGATATGGTGTTATTTGCTTATTTCCGTTGAGATGCTCTAAGATAGCATCTCTCAGAAAACCTTCAAACAGTTTACCCACAACAGATGTTAAACTTACCGGCCTATAGTTTCCAGGCTCTGTTTTTGGACCCTCTTTGAATATTGGCACCACATTTGCTATGCGCCAATCCTGTGAGACATTCCCTGTCAGTATAGAGTCTGCAAATATCAGAAATAAGGGTCTGGCTATGACATTACTTAATTCCTTTAGGATACGGGGATGTATGCCATCTGGTTCTGGCGATTTGTCTATTTTAATCTTTTTAAGTCGCTGATGTACTTCTTCCTGGGTCAGACAGGACACTTTTAATGGGGAATTTATTTTTACATTCTGCATGTCATCTGACAGTTTATTTTCCTCAGTGAATACATTGGAGAGAAAAATATTTAACAGCTTTGCTTTCTCCTCGTCGCTCTCTGCGACTTCCCCCTCATTACTCTTGAAAGGGCCAACACCTTCAGATTTATACTTTTTAGCATTTATATAATTGAAGAACATTTTAGGGTTAGTTTTACTCTCTTTGGCAATTAATCTCTTGGTCTCTAGTTTGGCCGCTTTTATTTGTTTTTTACATGTTCTATTTTTTTCCTTATAATTTTTCAGTGCTTCCGTGCTACCCTCCTGTTTCAGTAAATTATATGCTTTCTTTTTGTCATTTATTGCTTTCTTTACAGTTATATTTATCCACATTGGTTTCTTTTTGCTCCTTAACCTATTATTCCCATACGGTATGTACCTCTCACAGTGAGATTTTAGGATGTTTTTAAAGATATCCCATTTTGTGGCTGTATTTTTATTTTTGAGGACTTTGTCCCAGTTAGTACAGCCTATGGCCTCTCTTAGTTGGCTAAATTTAGCTTTTTTGTTCCTCCCTGTAGAAACACCTATTTGAATGATAATTGGAAGGTTATTACTTTATGGTCACTATTTCCCAGGTGTCCCCCAACCTGCACGTCTGTTGTTCTGTCAGGCCTATTGGTTAATACTAAGTCCAGTATGGCCATCCCTCTAGTCGGGTCCTGAACCAGTTGGGAGAGGTAATTGTCTTTGGTTATTACCAAGAACCTGTTTCCCTTATGAGATATGCAAGTTTCAGTTTCCCAGTCTATATCTGGGTAGTTGAAGTCCCCATAATAACTACCTCATTATGATTTGCCGCCTCGTCTATCTCGTTTAGAAGTAGATTTTCTGTGGTATATTAGGTGGTTTATAGTAAACTCCTATTAGTAATTTATTGTTGTTTTTAGCTCAATGTATCTCTACCCACAGTGACTCCACATGTTCATGTCCCTCACTTATATCTTCGCGGAGTGTGGGCTTTAGACAAGACTTTACATAAAGGCAAACCCCTCCCCCTCTCCGGTTTTGACGATCCTTTCTAAACAGACTGTAACCTTGTACATTAACTGCCCAGTCATAGCTATCATCCAGCCATATCTCAGTTATTCCCACTATGTCGTAGTTCTCCTCACACATCACTAATTCCAGCTCCCCAGTTTTATTAGTCAGGCTTCTGGCATTAGTATACATAAATTTGAGAGGTTTATGTATATTTTTTACCCTACACCTTTCCTTCTGAACTGTTCTAGTCCCTCCTTCCATTCCTCCCCCAGTCCCACTACCTTGTCCCTGGTCTCTATCTGCCCTATCTTTCCCTCCTATAATGTAATTTTCCTCCCCCCCAGTCCCTAGTTTAAACATTCCTCAAACCTTCTAGCCATCTTTCTCCCCAGCACAGCTGCCCCTTCCCCATTGAGGTGCAGCCCGTCCCTACGATAGAGCCTGTAGCCGATAGAAAAGTCGTCCCAGTTCTCCAGGAACCCAAACTCCTCCTTCCTACACCAGTTCTTGAGCCACTTGTTAATCTCCCTTATCTCCCGTTGCCTTTCTTGTGTGGCTCGTGGTACAGGCAGTATTTCGGAAAATACTACCTTCGAGGTCCTTGCCCTAAGCTTTTGACCTAAATCCCTGAAATCATTTTTAAGGACTCTCCACCTACCTCTAACTTTGTCATTGGTTCTGATATGGACCATAACCACTGGATCTTCTCCAGCCCCTCCCAGTAATCTGTCAACCCGATCCGCGATGTGTCGAACTCTAGCGCCAGGAAGACAACACACTGTTCGACGATCACGGTCTTTGTGACAGATTTCCCTATCTCTTCTCCCTAGGCCGGCCCGTCGCAAGCAAATGGAGGCTGTAAGTTTGATTTTAAAAAAAATGTAATGTTCATTTTACACAGTTTTTACATTTGATCATGTATTAAAGCGGCATCTGAGGAGTACAATGAGGGCAGCGCTATCACAGCTCCCTGTCATTGCACCCGCTATTTACAATAATTTGTCACATAGCAAATCTTTTTGTCATATTCAGTAAATCAGCCGAATCAAACTTTTTGAAAATTTGCTCCTCTCTATTAGTATCATTCATTAGCATTCCTTATTTGAATATATTGAAGATATGTGGTCATTTGTGGCCTTGGTCATTTCAGTGTAACATCAAAGTGCCACATTTAGGTGTATAGCAGGAATTATACCAGGAATTGAAACACAAGTGAACAGAACATAATTCCATTTCTCTCCAACATCTTGTCAATTCAATCGTTTACAGCTAAATCACCTAAACAGGGTTTCTTTTTTGTTGACCATTATCACCTCCATATCCCTCAAACTATTCCATTACCCCACTATTCCTAAACCAGCCTAACAGCTGTTCATCTCATTTTCCCTTTTAGCCTATCATCTGGCCACTTCTGCTGAACTCATTCTAAATGCTCAAACCTTCTCATCTAAACACAGTTAGCCACCTCCTACTTTATTCGTCTCTCATTAGCGATCCCTCTCTCTACTTCTCCCAACTGCTGGAGAAATATCTCCTAATTCTGGACCCTCACTTCTAATTCCCTCCATCACAGAGCTTCTGCTACTAACTACTCTCACTTCTCTAACCTAATGCCAATTGACCTGATCCCTGCTCCCCCACTCTCTCTATCTGGAGCATTATGGAACTCTTATTCCATTTGCAACAAACTTACCTACATCCACGACCTCATTTCCCAGAAACCTACATTTCTTGGCATCACAGAAACATGTCTGACACCCACTGACACAGCCTTCCCTTCCGCACTTTAGGGTCCATTCACACGTCCGTTGTTTCTTTCCTGATCTGTTCCATTTTTTGCGGAACAGATCTGGACCAGATCTGGACCCATTCATTTTCAATGGGTCCTGAAAAAAAAATCAGACATTGTGCTGTCCGATTTTTTTCAGGACCCATTGAAAATGAATGGGTCCAGATCTGGTCCAGATCTGTTCCGCAAAAAACGGAACAGATCAGGAAAGAAACAACGGACGTGTGAATGGACCCTTACTCTGTGAAACTTCAGTTTAGTCACACTCCCCGCCCAGATAGACATGGTGGTGGTGTCGGCCTCCTCCTATGGGTAACTGCTCCTTCAACCCATCTCCACCCTTTCACAACCTCCCCTCTTTCCAATTCCACTCTGTCTGAATCTTCTCTCCCCCCAATCTCCAAATAGCCATCGTCTACCATCCTGGCTTCTACATTTCCTCTCCGCAGACATCCCCACCATTATCATGAGAGACTTCAACATTCCTATTGACACACACAACTCAACTGCCTGAAACTCCTATCTCTCCTATCTCTCAAAACCACCCTAGATGAAGTTGTTCCAATATCAATCCGACCCTCTCGACACAGAACACAGCAACCCTGGCACACACCTGAAACACATTTTCTCCAGCGCTGCTCCAGATGTGCAGAACGCTTATGGAGAAAATTGCATATATCAGCAGACTTCCTTCATTATAAATTTATGCTCAAAACATATAATTCGGCTCTCAACATTGCCAAACAAAAGTACTTCACCTCTCCTATTTCCTCACTCTCAAATAACCAAAACGACTTTTTGACACTTTTCATTCCCTTCTAAGCCCTAAAGTTCCAGACCCTGTCACTGATCTCAGCGCTGATGGCATGGCCACTTACTCCAGAGACAAGATTGGCAGTATCTGGAAGGATATAATCTCCCAATCCCCAAATAATTTCAATCCTCCTCCCTCCAGTTCCTCCACATGCTCTCTCTCCTTTTTTGACCCTATAACAGAGGATGACGTTTCCAGGCTTCTCTCTTCTTCTTGACCCACGACCTATAGCAGTGATCCTATTCCATCACACCTCCTCCAGTCCCTCTCCCCGGCTGTCATCACTCACCTAACTACAATTTTTTACCTCTCTCTCTCTTCTGGTATCTTTCCCTCCTCTTTCAAACACTCTATTATAACCCCACTACTAAAGAAACCATCTCATGACCCGACCTGTGCTGCTAACTATAGACCTGTTTCTAATCTTCTTGACCCATTACAGTCTGCCTTCCGCCATCTTCACTCTACAGAAACTGCCCTTACTAAAGTGTCTAACGATCTCCTAACAGCAAAATAAAATGGTGACTATTCTCTACTGATTCTGCTGCATCTCTCTGCAGCGTTTGATACCGTAGACCATAAACTCCTCCTCACCATGCTCCACTCAATTGGCCTTAAGGACACTGCTCTCTCTTGGTTCTCTTCCTATCTCTCTTGCCGCTCCTTTAGTGTATCATTCGCTGGCTCTTCTTCTTCTCCTCTTCCTCTTGATGTTAGAGTTCCTCAGGGCTCAGTACTAGGTTCTCTACTCTTCTCCCTCTATACAGCCCCCATCGGACCGACTATCAGTAGATTTGGCTTTCGATACAATCTCTATGCTGACGACATACACTTCGTCCCCTGACATCACCCCTGATTTACTCCAAAACACCAGTAATTGTCTGGCAGATGTCTCTAACATCATGTCCTCTCTGTATCTAAAACTGAACCTCTCAAAAACTGAACTTCTTGTCTTTTCCCCATCTACTAACTCACCTAAACTTGATATTTCAATTTCGGTCTGCAGCACTATCATAACTCCTGTGCAACATGCCCGCTGTCCTGGGGCCACATTTGACTCAGATTTCTCCTTTGTTCCCCATATTCAATCCCTTACACGTTCTTGTCATCTGCACCTCAAGAATATCGCCAGAATACGCCCTTTTCTTATGGTGAAAACAGCAAAAACTCTTGTCGTTGCCTTGATTTACTCTCGTCTTGACTACTGCAACGCATTACTAATTTGTCTCACTCTCACTAAACTCTCCCCCTTCAGTCTGTTATAAATGCTGCAGCCAGGCTCATCTATCCATCCAACCGCTACACTGATGCTACTAGCCTGTGCCAGTCACTTCACTGGTTGCCCATCCACCACAGAATACAGTTCAAACTTCTCACCCACAAAGCTCTCATCCACAATTTGTGGGCATGCGCATGTGGCCTAAACTGTATAATTGGATTATTATATAATATTCAGTGTTTACCACTAAATTACCTTCTCTGGGAAATATTTGATATTAAGGAAAATTTTCCCTTCTTTTTAGATTTATAAGTTCAGTAGAAATGTTCATTATTTGTCACTCTTTCTTTAATTGGAGGTTAAAAACACAGAAAAAAAGTCTATCTACTTTTCTTCGGGTATACATAAGGCGTCATTAGTTTGCTCAGATCACAAATCACATCATATGTGGATATGAAATACCAGCAAATGATGATTTGGTATTCAGTCCCATCCCTTTGAGAAAATACTTGCCTACCAGGAACTTCATGGTTATGTTTAAACTTAATGGTCCATGACATATATGTTTCTGAAAATTAGTCATTTATCTACTGCAAATGCCAATTATATTTTACTGGTGTATTGCTAATCATTGTTTTGCCCCATAAACAGTAATTTGTCAGCATTTTCATGGTATAAATCTTGTCGTTGATGGCTTTATGACACATTAAATTTTTATCCAGCTGCAGCAGAAATAAAATTTCAGATTCATTTTGGGCACATTTTTCCGATAGGTTGGAAATACTCATTAAAATACTTTTCCTAGTGTGAAGGGAAATTAAAATGTGGAATTTGAATTAAGTTTTGCAGTGTTGCAGCATTACCAAGTACGTAAAAGTTAAAAGTATCCCAAATGCACATTGGTCTCCTGCTTCCATATCACGAATGAACATGATTAAAGGAGGAGTATCAGATCATATGCATATTTCTAGCTTAGAATGTATGCAATATTGCTGTGATAAACCTTCTCATTCCTTATAAACAAATATGGCAAATAATACAATTTTAATAAACCTGTTAACCATTTGTAACATTTACATTTTCACACATATTGGACACTGTGTTCACTATTTAAATACAAAAAATTGTGTCAATCTTGAAATTATTTGGGTTCAAAGCTACTAAATATTTTATGATTCATTTTAAGGAGCTTTTGAACTTCTTAAATCATACCTGAGTTAAAAAAAAAAGTTTGCATAATGGCTTTGCTTCTTTGTACAATCTCAACTGTGAAGGAACAGGCCTTTTTTGGCTTCCCTAATGTCTCTTTCAGCAATATTATTTTGTTTCAGCTGCATAGCTAGATGTATTTCACTCAGAAGCAGGGGGTGTATCCCTTCTGTTAAATACTATACTACTGTGTGCTTTGCTTTACTTTCCACTATGCTTGTTTCAGCTCGGGAGCTCACAAAGCAGATAAGGAGAGGGAAATCACACTTAGGGCGTATTCACATATGCGCTGTGAA